>NC_064642.1:477620191-477923221 GCF_023864345.2 Schistocerca serialis cubense | reverse complement strand
AAATCATGTGATTTATTACTAAGACGGTTTAGCAGCAGGTAACTGAAATTAACTTAGATTCTGAACTTTCTCAATTCAATAGTTTCCACAAAACATGTGTTTCGGAGTTGTGTTAAAAAGTTTGCGCGTTATCAATGTTTGGCCTACTTTTCCGCATCCGCTGATATTTGAAGTAAATGGGTTTCGGTAAAAAACATCATATGAAACTTTCTATTGTGTTATTATGTTCAACATTTTCCAAGTTTTTGCAAAAACTGTAGATTTTCGCCTAGAGTACCGTAGAATGTAACAGTTTATCTACCCTTTGGAATTTAGTTATGATCGGGAGATTACAACACACTATTCCTCCTGTTAAATGACAAGGATGAACGAATTCATGTATTACTAGACTACCGCCCGCTGCTTCGCTTGCGTACAATGTATGGTCTGCACAGATTCTGTTTCGTTTATTCTTAATCGAATTTTCATGTTGTTCACAGATAGCGCACTTGTAAACTGCTCACGTTAATTAAGGCCATAGAAACAGAACCTGTTCCAAATGTACATCTGGCCATAAAGAGATTCTGGTAGCTGGAATCCAAGGTTTTCGATAATCATGACATTTGCGTTTTCGTGATATTTCCACAGAAACTTTCATCCCCTAACACATATTTATTTATATCCAACGCTGAAAGACAAACCAATTTTCATATATTTAGCTTCAAAAAGTTTTCTTTATAAGGAAATACTTTCTTAAAAATTGTCATCCCTTACCTCACACCCTTAGGGTTTGAATTTCGGAAAACATTCAACATTTTTCTTCTAACAGGGAAGCCAAATATATATTTTCAGAAATTTGGTTTGAAAATGCATTCGTAATGAAATATTTTCATGGAGGTTGTAACAACAACAACGCTGTACTATTGTACATATAATAATTTTTTCTTCTGATTTTCGATAAATTAGTGTAATCGATGTTCTGATTTCATTTCTTTTTCTTTTCTTGCCATTGTGTTAAACAAACTATAAACAGCTTTCGATGTGAATATTAATGTTTATGCCATATTTCAAGCAATATTATAACAAAATTGAAATGTAAGAAATGCTGAAACTGTCGTAAGATGTTAAAGTTGTAATTGTGCGCCTGGTCCATACGTAGGCTATGTATTAGGATATGTAGAATGCAAAACCTCGGGTGAATTCCCTGTCTGTAGGGGAGCGGTAAAAGGTGGATGGCAGGCGAGCGCGGGAAAATGCACACGGGCGCGGCATGGCATAACGGGCTCAGCAGTAGTAGTCGGAGTTGGGCATCGGTCTGAGAAACACGTTCTGGATCGAGGAGGCTCTCCTGGAAAACGTGATTTCGTTGAGCTTCGGATGTGGCGTTTCCGACGCCTATACAGCATGGCAATATTCCATAGGCACTAAACGGAAAAGTATTGCGACGCTAAGAAGAAACAAAGTGCCGATACATCCAGAGCCATTGCTGTGATTGTATGTGCGCTCTGTGCCTCGCCATCTCGCCACCTGCCGACCTTCGCATCGATACGAACAGGTTGAAACTTTTGGTACTGTATTCGTGTGGACAAATGTTAATTTTGTTCCATACTGTTCAATAATAACTTAAATTTTACCAGAACTGTCCTATCAGTTAATTATCCTCACAAATAGCCTAGACAGGGTCCTTTCCACATGTTACGCAATCCGAGTGTCCCGAAATGAAGATTTAAAGTTTATTTTAATAATAATTACCTGCAGACCTAGCTATGTTAGAATGATGTTTAAAAAACTTTGTTGTTAATGAATCTAGATGTACATAACATAGGTCTGACAAAGTTGGAAGATAATGTTGAAATTGAATTAGTAATGAAGTTTAATTATTTTGAGGCAGAAAAAATGGTATTTAAATGAGCAGGAAATAAGACAAAAAGAATAGTAACTCATATATTGGAAATCTTGAGTGCTTAATGATTTCAATAATCAAAATTTTCAATACAGTGATCATAACAGTTTCAGGGTCCTCCCCCCCCCCCCCTTTTCTTCTCTATACATTTGAATTCTGAAGTGTACTGAACTGATTTGACCAGCAAAATCAAATCCAAAATAGAAACCCAAATTTATCAGTGTTTTACATTTATCAAAATTGACATTGTGTATGTGTTTCGAAAGTGCTATTTCTAGGGTAACCTATGCCCGGTTTTAATTAGATCAATGGACAGTACGAAGTTTTGTAGTAAACATTATAGTGTAATGTTATGTATTTATGGTTTATCCATATTGGTACTGAAAGTGAAATTATCAGTTCCGTAGATTTTCCGGTTCTAAAATTTACCATATAATCCAGTGTTACCACGTGTTGTTATGCTTGAACGTACATCCACTTGTACAGGAAAGAAACTCAGTTAATGCCTAATTAGGCTGGCGACCATATTATTAACAATTTGGTAGCATCTGCTGTGTTGTTTCTTGTCCGTCCTAACGTGTGGTTGCACTCCGGAATTGCTTGACATATCATTCTTATTACTGAGTGGGTGTAAGTGTGATTTGCCTCCATTCAGGTACACGCGGTCAACATCTATACAAAAATCCTTTCTCTTAAGGTGAAGCCCGTCAACTTACCATGGTACAGGCTTTAATGAGTATTGTGTGCATTAGCGCAGTGTTACAAGGTGTTTATCGCCTATTCACTCCCATAGGAGGTTGAATTTTCAAGAACACTGAAACACACACACACACACACACACACACACACACACACACATAAATCAAATACCAATTTTCATAGATGAAGCTGCAAAAATTCTTCAGTATTGTTTAACAATGATTTATTTCCACAAAAACTTCCACTTATGATTCTAGAATATTAGCGGTTGCATTTCGAAAAACACTGGAGCATATTTGTCTTTAATTGTAGCTGAGAAGTCAAATACCAATTTTCTTACATATAGAATTAAAATACATTATTAGTTCTTTAATAACGATTTATTTCCCAATACAACATTTTACTCACTATTTCACCCCCACTGGGGTTAAATTTCCAAAAATACTGAAACACGTGTCTCTTTCTGGCCGGGAAACCAAATACCAATTTTCATAGTTGCAGTTCAAAATTATCTTAGTAGCGACATATTTCAATAAAAATCTTTTTTCCCTACATCACTCCCTCAAGGGTGGAATCTCAGAATGTCCCTTCTTAAACTACGCCTACAGTGTAAGTCAACACCTTCTGCAAATTTTAACTTTCTATCTTAAGTGTTTAGGGCTGGGCGATGATGAGTCAGTCGGGATATTGTCTTTTATATTTGGAGGTTACTGGATTCAGCGTCTATAGAAAGTGCAGTTGAGAGGACAATGATAGCCTGAAGTTATATTTAAAAATTTACAAGTTATTTTTATTGGAATACAGAATAAAAACTCAAGTAGCATGTTACTTAAACATTATCTACGGTAAAGAAAATCAGTAAGTTGTTATCCTGCTGCTGTTGCTGCTGCAATTCATTAACGGTTTCAGGAGACGTAAACATGTAAGTTCATCGGTGTCTTAGTCACCCATCAGAACAAGATCGGTCATCCCCATCTGACTGATTCTAGAGTCAATCCTACGTGCAAGTGAGAGCAATTTCTCAATATTGGCGTAGCATGGGTCTGTCGCGGGTACTAGACCAGTGTATACCTACTTTCACGTGGCAAATCGCCTAAAAACCACTTCCAGTCTGGCCGGATCACCTGCCCCCGTCGATAAAACATAAAGCAGATTCGATACTGGTTAGTTTCATCTACCCAAGTATCAGAAATGGTTTAAAGCGCTCAGCTAACAGGGCTGCTGATACAATACCAATTATCAGAGGTCTTAGAAATTTAACACGTAAGAAAGTTGCTTTTCAAGCACTTTGCTATGCCCGCTGGCAGTCGAAAAGCGAGGGTTCCGTTCAGAGTCCCCACCAGGGGCGTGCTAACAGCAGCAGCAGCAGCAGCAGCAGCGGAGCATTCGGGCACTGTGCATCGCAGGAAGTGACAGTAAGTGTGCTGGAGCCGCGTGATGCTTCTACACTGAAGAGCCAAGGAAAATGCTTTCATCATCAGGCTGTCAAACTCGCTTCATCATATGAAAAGCCTACGCACATTTTCTGCATTCTGAAAATAAAACAGAGTTAAAACACTACACAAACTTTTTAGTGGACTCGTGTGTTTTAACGTCATGAGTTGAGTTTGACAACTTGATCAAAGCAATGTATGGCGAAGCGTGTTGTTGAGTTGTATATAAGGCATAAAACGGTTTGTCCTGCCAGTTATTATTGTTAAAATATAAAAACCGCAACCTCACATCCTTAAAATGGATAGTATTAGATATAATTTGCTGATAAAAGAGAGATTACGAGTTGAGTGGGCGCGACTGGAAGCGCTTGGAGCGGTGACGGAAGTATTTGTCTCATACAAACTGAACTAAATTGCTCTATATCTTTTTTTTCCGAACTTCTACAAATAAGTGAACTACATGTATTTTCGTAGGTAGGCTATGATTTAGCAAATTAGTCGATGTTTTTCTTTCTCGTGGAGATCTTAATGCCTATCCTCGTGTGAGGCACATTCCTCGTGTAATTTTCTACGTTTAAATCTTATGTTAGCTCGCAGCATACAGTTTAGGTCATTGCAGTGGAGTCTGCATATTTATTTTTTGCAGCTTTTGCGTAAGGAGAGTTTCTAGTAAAAATTAACTTGATACACCCACTTCCAGTAGAGAATTTATATAAGAACTTGCTGATCTTACAGTCTCATGCTATAGTGAGAGCGCTGCAGGGCAGATTTTAGTGTTGGTTTATTCGCCCCGTCATACTTTGCGTACATCCGACCTCAGTGGTGCCACAGTCGGGTAATTTTCTCTTTTCTGCAATCTGCCAGTACTCTCTAACACGGTCGCTGACCATATACAGCTAAGAAGGTTCTTTGGCTGTGGCTTACAGGCTTCTGGTTACTGCTCAAAGTTGCGGGACATGCGGGAAACGGTGACGATACCTGTGACACCTCTGGAATCCCCTGGTGACCTGGTTGCAGGTCTTTCTTCCGATACGAAGCATTTGACAGGTCTGTCCTCACTGAAGAGTAAGTGGTGGACAGTTGTGGGTTCACGTGTCATTATGTAGGAGGCGAAAGTGGAGATCGGCCGCACGACTGGCTCCTTCAGCATTATCAACTGGTACGAGGTGCTACCCAGTGTTGATAACGCTTTCGAGACACCACGGTATGCTTCTCTGTTGGCCCAGCAGCCGATTCTCCTAGCTGGTACAGGCACGTGCAGGAGTAGAGTATGTTAGTAACTGGGAGCTCCAACCTTAGGCGGGTGATGGAGTCCCTCAGCTGGCTGGGAAAGAATTTCAGTGTGTACTCAGTAAGTTCCCCGTGGGGTCTCGTACGTGACGTGGAAGAGGCCTTGACGGCGGATATCTAGCGTATTGCGTGCAACAGGCTGTCAATAGGGGCACATATCGGCACGAATGACGCCTGCTGCTTAGGTTCTGAGGCTATCATCTGCTTCTTTCGGCGGATGGCTGATTAGGTCAAGTCAACATGCATCGCACGCTGAACTCTACTTACAGCACCGTAACCCGGATCGATCGCTGTCATCTGGTTTCGAGCACAGTAGAGATCCAAACCAAAGGCAGAGACGAGAATATCTGTTGCCAGATTCCCGACCTCCGCTATCGGGTGGAGAATTGTAGTGTGCCTCTTAATAAGGCAGGCGTGCACTACACGCAAGAATCGGCTACT
Source organism: Schistocerca serialis cubense (assembly GCF_023864345.2). NCBI lineage: Eukaryota > Metazoa > Arthropoda > Insecta > Orthoptera > Acrididae > Schistocerca > Schistocerca serialis. The sequence continues at coordinate 477,917,476 of NC_064642.1, read as the reverse complement.
AGTACAGCAGAGGACATGTAGCGTCCACATGGGGTTTTTTAGGGTAGAGAAATCGCCCTCGGGATAACAAACGAATTTCCTTCCAAAATCGACATTACATCAGCCACAAGGTTCTCAGAGAATGCTGTCCTCGAAGATTGGATGCAAGAAACGTAAATATAACATTGTAAATGGAAATGCCGTGTGGCTAGGGCCTCCCGTCCGGAAGACCGTTCGCCTGGTGAAAGTCTTTCGAGTTGACGCCACTACGGCGGCTTGCGTGTCGATGGGCATGAAATGACGATGATAAGGACAACACAACATCCAGTCCTTGAGCGGAGAAAATCTCCGATCTAGCCAGGAATTGAACTCGGACTGTTAGGTATGACATTCTGTCGCGCTGACCACTCATCTACCAGGGGCCGACAATATAACATTAGTAAACTGCAACAGCATTCAAGATAAGGTCCCAGAATTGCTATCCGTTAAGGTTGGTTAAAAAGCCCATATAGTACTTGGAACAAAAAAACCTGAAGTGAATAGAAACTAAATCCTATGTTGTCACTGGAATATTTATCGTAAGGATAATTAGTCACCAATGGTGGCGACGTATTTATTTCGATAACGTTTAGCGAGGCTATCACTCTCCAGAATGTGATTCTGGGTGAAGTCAATCAGAAGTCGGCCAGAATTGGTAATCGGATGCTTTTACAGACGGACTGGGTCAGGACCTGTGGTGGTAGATCGTCTCTTCAACAAGCCAGGGGTGGACTGGGATAGTCATGCTATCATAAGTGGTGCCAGAGACAGCGATGCGTGTGACGTTCTAAATGTCTTGTCCGAAATTACTTTCAGCAGTTAGCGAACCAAATCTTGAAGGTAACTTCTTAGACTTCCTAACAACAGACAGACCTGAACTTACTGAATAGACTAACGTAGAAGAAGTCTGTGATAGCAACTACGACTACGGGCTTTACAAGGAATATTAGAAATGGTAGAAAGATATTTTCGATTAGCAAAAGTGACATGATAACAATTTCAGGTATCTGAGTGGTCAGCATCAAATGTTGTTGATGAAGACGAAGATGTCTAGCACAAATGAAAAAACAGCCTCAAAAGCGCCGTTCAGTATGTCGTAGACAAATATATTCCGAGCAATTCCTTAAGCAATGGGAAAGACCCATCGTGGTTTAATAGCCGTTTTAGAAAACTGATCTGTAAACAAAGAGACTATCTCAGATTCAAGAGAAGTCAAAACATAGCTGACAAAAGCTCAACGAAGTGAAGACCAGTTTAAGGAAAGCAATGGCAGAAGCGTCCAATGACTGAAAGTAAAATTTTATCAACCGAACAAAGAAAATTCCTAAGAGACTTTACTCTTATGCAAACATCAGTAAACAGTTGGAAATCATCTTTTCATTCTGGCACCGAAACGGAAGATAAAAGATGGCCAAAATACTGAATTACCTCGTCCCTAATTGTTTCAGCACGGGTAATCGCAACATAGTCCCTCCTTTCAATCAACCTACGAACGTCGGAATGGCACATATAGACATAAACGATCGTAGAACAGGAAAGCAACTACAATCGGTTAGTAGTGGAAAGACAACAGAAGCAGATAAGGTACCTACAAAACTCTACAAAGATTACACGAAAGAACTTGCTCCCCTTTTACCAATACATCGCTAGAACAACGAAGAGTACCCAACAACTGTACAAAAGCGCCGAGGATTCCAGTTCTCAAGATGGGCTGCAAGTCAGATGCACAAAATTATATAGATCTATATCATTGGCGTGAGTTTGGTGTGGAACTATGGAACATATTTTAAACTCAAGAATCCTGACGTCTATGGATAATCAAAACGACCTCTATAAGGATCAACACAGATTCGAGAAACCGAGAATATGCGAAACTCAGCTCTCTCTGTTCCCCATTAGGTGGCTCTGAGCACTATGGGACTTAACATCTGTGGTCATCAGTCCCCTAGAACTTAGAACTACTTAAACCTAACTAACCTAAGGACATCACACACATCCATGCCCGAGGCGGGATTAGAACCTGCGACCCCATTAGGTCCACAGCGCTGTAGACAACGGCGACCAGGTTGATGTCTTCTTTCCTATCATCAAGTAGACATTTTACATCGTCGCACATTCCCATTTAGCAAGAAAAATAGAAGATTTCCGAGTATCAGTCCAGATTAGCGACTGGATTCTGATGCGGCCTAACACGGACACTGCAACATCTAAAACGTCTTTAAAATAAAGCAGGGATAAAACAACGGAATCATCTCAAAAGCCACTATACTCGAAGCTAGCACAGAAGCGGGCACTTGAAATTTAACAGTATCAAATACAAAAACTAATCTCCAAAAATTTCATAGTAAAGTTAATTAAGCGTGTCAAACAATGCATAGTATCTATTCACCGCTCAACTCACCGTCTATCGGTTGCCTCAACTGTGGGGAAATGCTAGGCTAGAAAATTTAACCACACCAACAAGTAACAAGCACCTCATTATGTCCGAAGGATTACTCACAAAACTATTAATTACAACTTGACAATAATCACAAATCAGTAATGCTTTCGCATAACGGTTGTTGCTACTACCAAGGGAAGCTCTCTTCTTGCTAAACAAAAGCTGAATAATTAAAACATGACGTACAGGTCTGAAGACCCATTAAAAGAAATTAAACACCAGTAAAACCAGAAAATCCCAAACTAAAATGATCTCCCTGCACTATTCGCCTGTTTACTTTAAAAGGAATTACATTTAATAGATCCAGAAATTACTACGAGGGAGAAGGTTGATCTCACATGACGAAATTTCGCAATGGACGTTACCAAAATAGGGCTGCAAAACGGACGGCGGCGAATTGAGCACCAAGCAGTCAATCACCAAAATGATGCAGAACAAACAAGAGTCACCGGCGGACCGAGTGTCACAGAAATGTCAGTAAAACAGGCAGCGGCAAATTCCAACCTCTATCTTCGACCAAGCTTGGCGAACAACAACTCATCAAGCGGTTCGGCCGGATACTGTAGTAACGGCTTTCACACAGCATCAACTGCCTCTATGCTGTATACTGTCAGCGCCAACACTCGGGGCCGTTGCTGGAACATGCGCACACCGGAAAAGCTAACCTCTCTAACACAAAACAAGTACGCTTCGCCTAGTGTGCCATCCTCTACACGACTCCGCCTAAGTCTCGGCCCGTGAGTCACCTCCACTGTTCCTCTGCCAGAGAGCGCTAGCTTCCTAGCTACCCAAAGATGATGCTAAGTTTCACTGGCTACGAGGTACAGGCCTCGGTACATGGCTCAGATTCAAAATTTCCTTAAAACAGAAGTCATCAATCTTAACTGAGCGAAATCGGCAGATCTGAAGGTGTGACTCTTCAAGGTAGCCGGCGGATATATCTTAAAAAGACTTCACGGCTTTGCCGCCGAACGATGTTCTGCAGATTCCACAATATTTCCCCTGAACAACTGTTCGACCTCTCCAGGTTGTTGAACCTTGCTGGTGGCCAGGTACTACTAACGGTATCCGAACATCGACGCCCCTGTATATAGACCATGAGAGGGAATAAAGCACAGGCGCGGAAATCACGCAATGATTTGCAGATAGGTGGCACCACACTTAAACGCCCCCTGCCGAATATTGCAGAACGGCCCTCCCACGCGTGAGCTGAATGCTATGTTTACTAACAAAGCGGCCAGACGTCACTCACTATTAAACCGTACTGGGCCACTGTTATGACGAGTCTGCTATCGAAAAAAAAATCTTGATTTTTTCATCGTGGTTTAATAGCAGCCAGTACCGGGTTATAGGCTGTTCTCAGCTGAAATCACGCATCCCTACTGATGAGATTATCAGCTGTAGATATAAGTGTTGCTTCTTTATGACGCAATCCAAGAAAGATGATGCCGGGATTAAAACTTCCGTCCTTTTATAAAATCATGTCCTGTATTCACGCAGTGTTCTATAATTGCCGCCTTCATGGATGTGTGTGATGTCCATAGGTTAGTTAGGCTTAAGTAGTTCTAAGTTCTAGGGGACTGACCATCTCAGATGTTAAGTCCCATAGTGCTGAGAGCAGTGTGAACCATTGATTTGAATTGCCGCCTTTCCAGGTTGACGTAGGCGTGTATGACGCTGATATTCATTGCTGCTTTCTTGCACTATGCGATATGTCCGGCCTATGTATGCCGCCCCATACTGACAAGGACTCTTGTACACACCACGTTTCCTCAGGCCAAGATCATCCTTGACTGAACCCAACAGGTTCCTCAGGTTTGCAGATTGTCGAGAAACACGCTTAATGTACCTTCCGAGGATTCTTCCGATTCTTGACGACGTAGTACCAAAATACGGCAAAAAGGCCAAATTGGCGGGTGTCTTCGTATCTTCATTCTGCTGCATATAGTGAACTAGCTTGGGCCTGAATGCATTACGTATCTGCCTCTCAGAATAATCGTTTTATTGCAACGCAGTCTTAAAATGTTGTATTTCACGTCTGCATCTTTAGAGCGTAATCTTGCTTATCCAAAACAACAGTAGCATGTCTCTGGTCCGCAGATAAAGCAACAATATTCAGATCAACTTCAGTGAACATAAAGCAGCCCTCTAAGCTTCTGATATATTACTCTGAAGTCGACATGACCCAGTCAACACACCGCACGCTTCCCTCCTATCCTGTTCTGCAACATCAGGAGATAGTTTTTAAACAGAACGTTCGACAGAACCAATAAAATCAGCCACTGGCAGATGTCTGGGGGTCGGTGCAAAATTTAAACCTTTCCGTAGAACGGATAAAGCTGCGTCGTCAGAAGCTTTGTCCTTGAATTCTGTCACATAACGTCGATACATAGTATTGGACGCTGATACACAGAAATTTTTAAACTTCGCCAAATGTTCGAATGAAATTCCTAGTCAGACTGCGACCATTAAGCACCGTCCAACAGATATCAAGAAAAAGCCGAAATTTGTAAATTATTCATTAAATCAAGCCAAAACAAAATTCAGCTGTTGATGAATGTAATGGATCCTTACACGAACAAGAGCTAGGTCAGAACTTCGCCTGATTCGATGTGTGGAGGGAGAATTAAAATGGAGAGCAACTTTTACAGACATTGGAAGAATACTTAAGTTACAACACCTCAGCAAAAACGACAACGCACGTTGCGGTTTTACTCTACTGTACCCAGCCTCCGCAAGCAACGATGCATTTCCTCAATGACAGTAAGCATTCCGAACAGGAATGGCCTTATTTTGCAGAAATATGATGTTAAGTGTATTTTTCGACCAGCATCTAATATCAGTGTCCTTTTACGTTCCGTAAAGGATGACTTGATTTGCGTAAGGCGGGTGTCTACCGTATTCCTTGCTGGTGTATCATGTGATATATTTGTCACACTATCAGGACTGTGGATGATCGATAGATGGAGCATAAGCGGCAGCACAAACACTTACAACAGCCGAGCAAATCCCCCATTCCACAACATTGTCTTGACACCGGTCATCCTATGGAATAAAACAACACGAAGATTCTGGCATGCACTTCCAGATTTTGGGATAATATTATCAAGGACCTGTTGAAATTAAATTAGTTAATATCAGTTAATAAACTTATGTATAGAGTTAGTGGTTTTCGTTAAAATTCTACATGGAATCTGCTCAGTCTCCTGCGAAAAAGAGAGGGACAGAGCTATCTCATCTGCTGATTATTAATTTCACTATCTATAAGTTCTGGTTTTGATAATCTTTGTTTTGTGATGGTGAGAGTGTTTACAGTGTGTGTGTGTGTGTGTGTGTGTGTGTGTGTGTGTGTGTCTGTGTGTGTGTGTGTGTGTGTGTGTGTGTGTGTGTGTGTGCGTGCGTGTGTGTGTGTGTGTTATTGTCTTTGTTCCGGAGTTTCTCTGACAACGGAGATTTTAAATTCGCTTACACAGCGCTTATCTGCAGCAGTTTTGACTTGAAAATGGCAGGATCTGCTCCTATCAAAATATCAGCGGATGTCGAAGAAGACAACCGCCTACAGTCCCGTAAGTTATTTGAAAGTTGTATAAGCCGAGAAAAACTCGGGTTTCATAATGTGGTGTGTGTTTGTGTGTAGTGTGAGCAGTGACCAGTGATATACAAATGAGCAGTGTAATGTTATTTTAGACTAATTGTAAACTTATTTGTCAATATGTCTAAAAACACTGGCACACGAAAACAAAATTCAACAATGCGAAATTCTAATATAGATTTGCATAAATTTACTATAAGCACCTATCAGTTATATTTTTAAAGATTATTTGACGATGTGGATGCCACACAGGACTTTTCGTAATCACGTAATCATTTTCACTATACCCAGATATCTCGTATCACGTAATTACTTTTTCTAGATTCGGATTTGTGTTCGACTGATTCGTTCGACACATTCTACCGATTAGTGTTCGGAGTGTAAGTTGTAATCGTGGCTGTCATGAGAGATTCCCGTGGTCTTTTTATCTTTACTTATAATTTGTAGCCTCAGTTTTTTTAAAATTATGCTAGCAGTTCTAATGACAAACTGTGAACATAGTATCAAAATGTAAACGAATATGTGTATATTGTGCGACTGTGAGTTTTTTAAAACTCTGAAAAAAGTGGATGCTTTGTATCATTTATTTACAACATATTACACCATGAAGCTGATTACAAATTATAGTCGTCGTATACAGACTGCTTTTTATCCTGCTTTTTAAGCTCTTCGATTTTTCTACTGAACGCATATGATACAATACAAAATATTCAATTTCTTGACGAAATGAAATGTCTCTTTCTTCCGAATGCGAATAATGAAACCAAGAAAACCGCAGTTTTTTCGGACGAAATCAGTCCCTTTCCCAAACATAAAGAGTAAAATATGCCTTCCGGGAAGGTGTGGAAGCCAAGTGACGAAATTTAGATGGAGACGTGCCCGCCAGAAACGCTTTTGCGCTCCTGGGTCCTTCATTTTACCATAAATGATAAAGAGCGGCCTCCTTAAATCATCACTGTCGGCGACCGGGGCTGCCAGCCGCATTTTATCGGAGGTTATTTACGGGCCCGGGGCGTCATTAATTACGCTCATTTAGGCTTCAGCTCAGCCGGCGTAATTAGCGCCGATTGTGAGCAGCACCTGCGAGGTCGGCACGCCCGCGCGACGCTGCTTTGGACGAACGCGGTTGGTGTTCTCCGTAAACTGTCTAAAGGTGGGTTTGCTACAGTTTGTGTAAAGGTACATCTGTCCATGTGCGTCTCAATGCCAATGAATGTCTGACCATTGTGTGTAAAAAAAAAAATAGTCATAAATAGCACTTGCTAGCAACGGGGGCTGTATTTTAGATCACTTAGATATTCGATACGCCTATTGTCAGTTACGTGCAGAGCATATGGACTCGGACTCTCGTTTACTAAACTAAATAACAGATTTTTTTCTTAACTTATGCCACACGATTCTGTCTTGATGTGTCAGTGGTAGAGAGATATTAGAGCCACAAACCTGAATGTGTGTATATTAATGTTGAATGTCCTCCTTAAGAAAAAGATTTAATACTGTCTTTTACATATGCGTGATCGTTGTTGCTCCCATATTTCGTTACCTCGTTGTTCTTATTAAGTCATCAAAGGAAAGAAAACTACAAAATGGAACGTTTTTGTATTGCTTTGTATTGTTTTACAACAATAATGGTACGACAAAGAACCACATAGCTATAAAATGCAAAACTATGTTATAAAACGATCAATAAAATGAGTATTCACTCGCACAATTCCGAAACTATAGTATCTATCAACCCCTTTATTTATATACTTAATTATTTATTGTATGACTGTATTTAGAGTTTTTTAATCACATGAAAAACTAAGCATAAGATAACATAAATTACAATAGCTATAGGCGAAAATGAAGGTATTTTATTATAGTTTATTATGCCACTCGCCTCTGTCTGGAAATTTTCGAAATGACCCTTTTTAGGCACATGCCAGACACGTTGGTAGAACCACTGACACATGATTACGACGCCACATTGTAGATGTCAGTAGGAGAGCACTTGATGCCTGTACCAATAAATGTTAAATGCGATCCATCTACACAAGCCATGCATTGTTAAAAGAGACCTGGTGTAGGTTATCCTTTAATTAATCTCTATGTTTTAGTTAAATGCGTCATACTTTGATTTAGTGTGCAGCGCCGGCCGTCGTAGCCGAGCGGTTCTAGGCACTTCAGTTCAGAACCACGCGGATGCTACTGTGGCAGGTTCGAATCCTGCCTCCGGCACGTATGTGCATGATGTCCTTAGGTTTAAGTAGTTCTAAGTTCTAGGGTACTGATGACCTCCAATGTTAAGTCCCATAGTGCCTAGAGCCATTTGAACCGTTTTTTGACCCATTTGATTCTTTTTAGTGTGCTGCCCACATGTACCACCAGGTATTTAAATGTTTTGTAAGTTAATATTATCATAAAGAATATTGACGGTCTGGATGATTAATTTACAATCATTCAAATCATAAAGTTGTTGTACACCAAGAAAAGTACATTAGTGAAGGAAAACTAAAAACTTAACTGATACTAAGACTTAAGTACTGTACTCAGCATTACTGTCTTTACTGCATTTCTGCAAACATGATCACTACAAGAGCTTCAAAACCAAATGACTAATAATACAGTAATTATTGATGTAATGCCTATAGGAGAAATTCTGCGAAACAGAGACTGACAAAAATTTATAATTAGAGATCCCAACTAAATAATTTTTGTATTAGTTGCTTTGGACAATTTTTGGTACTGATTGTCAGAGGTGTACTTTATAATACAAACGAGTCTTAATGCAATGGAGTAACAATTGCCACTTAGTTTCATGCTAAAATGATTGAAGATTATTGGTCTAAGTTAAATCAGTTTTACACATACATGAATACGACATAGAAAATAAAGTTAAGTTTTAAGCCCTGTCTTCTGGGATTAGTGTTAGATAGGATTCAATACGAATTTCAGAAAACAGAAATGAAGACAGAATTAAAAAAGAAAAACTCACAAAGATAAGCCACATATGGGATCCTCTAGAGTAATCACCAAACTTAACTCTATATGAAATACGAATACTGCAACTGAGCTGTGGTAATTGTGAATAATCACATACATTTATGAGTTGCAGTTGCTTATAAGACTCGATTGAATGACCATAAAAATCATTGTAGCTGAAGTGAATCTGCTTTCATCCCCTTTCATAAGAATAAGGAGGTGCACCTAACGAATTTAGACTGTGGTTATCTGTTTTGCATACATCATACAAAGAGCGCTTGCTAAACCTTATCGAAGATATATAAGGTTTCGAATATGATTAAGTTTGTGAGGGAAGTTCTCAAAGAGAAAACATAATTGCATCACACGACGGTTGCCGAAAGTTTTATTATCGTCGAGGTAGATGTTTAAAATGAAAATGATGAGGGAGCTGATGTATGTATCATATGGTATGAAATGAATTATTAGATTATTGGTATGCTATTGTATAATACTGTTAATTGGTAACTTTGAACTCAGACTTTCTGAGTCATGACTTCATGTCTCAAACTGATGAACTTTTCCTTGTTGTCATTCCTGAAGGATTGTGTTTTCAATGAGAAAACATCATGTTGTTTCTCATCTCCATGCTATGCTACGCTCTTTAGGGTTTGGGTGTCACAACTTATTAATCATAATTCTGTATATTATTGGCTTTAGTCAGTTACGTAACACATATTACGTTGAATACAAACCTATGGGCCCTAAGACATGTCAATTTTTTAAAAATATCATCAATTTATGTTGTTCCCTCACGTCTTGATAGTGCTGACGACGTAGTAAACAGGTTCGCAGTTATATTGGTATACCTCTGTAAAGTGGGCTGGTGATGAAGAGTAATTGCCCTACATCAGGCAAGCTATTTAATAATTTGTTTTTAAATATGTTGTCTTGAGTGAAGTTTTATTCAAAATTACACTCTTGGAAATAAAAGACCCGAACCAGCATTCGTCACAGGTTTGTTTATTTCATGCAACTGAGTTACAGAAAAAATAAACGTCAAAGTAAGTTGGCACAGTGGAAAGTGTAGGGGAATATGGGAGAAGACATTCGCGAAACTTAGAGAGCCAGCACTCTGATATAAGTTAATATACATATCGGTTCCTGTAATAAATAATCACTGCAGTTGCGGGATTGAAGATATTTGGGCGATTACAGAGAGAAACTGACCAAATTGTTTCCAATGTACCATGTACTTACTGATCTGAAAGGGGGAATAATGACTCTGGCCTACTACGTTGCCTCCATTCTACGTGAGATTGTGACTTACACTGTACCAATATAGATTTAGGTCTTGATAACATAATTAAGCTTTCTTTTCTTCACAGCAGACAATCGCGTGACTATCATGCCTTAGAAAAATATTATGATCGGTGTACCGAATGATACTTTTCCGTCAACTCAATGTTTATTAATAACTGTAACATCAGGCTACGAAATTTGAAATGGTTAAACGTGTTTCATATGATTCGGCACACTAACGTATTTTACTAGGATTCTATTAAAAACAATAAGGAAGAAGGTACTATGAGTTTTCGAACCATAAGTTTTTGTCAGTTCTTGGCATGCATTTGCTGATAAAATAATGGCGACATGCTTTCAGTTCTGAGGTTGCAAATTGTTAGTACAATAACAGAAGATTTCAAGAGATACATGGCATGTAACGACCCAGGTTTTGCCCAGACAGAGGGAAATAGTAGTTACGGGCGTATTATATTCGCATTCTTCTGAACAAGCACTCTGAAACTGTTACACTTATTACATCACTAACGTAAAAAAAGCATCTAATATATTTTCGTAGTTTGGAAAAAAAAGTCCCATAAGAACTGCTAGGCGACATAGAGTATATGATTTTGTTCAATATTACCAAAAGCTTTTACAGAATATTATTACATGTCTGTTCTTTTTTTCCATTTGTAGAGAAGGGAAGTTATCTTCAGCAACAGAGATACATAGGTTTATCAGAAGTTGACTCTTAACTATCTATTATGTCATACTAACCACATCTGAAACAGCTAAGATCAAATTATTTCATTCTTTTTGTGTTCAACCTCAATTACTTGTTGGATATATTCCTGTCTGTCTTCCTCTATTGTTCCTACCCTCTACAGCACCTCGAGTACCATGTAAGTTAAAAGCGTTCCACTACTGTTTCCTTTAACCTCTGAGTTTATAAGAGACACGCCAGTTTTTATATCCTGAAATTAACCCTATATACAAAATCTGTCGCATATGTGAATAAAATTAATCTGAGTAACGTTGTTTTAAATTTCGTACTGGCAAGAACTATAGCAAAGAGCGGTGAAATAAATAATGAGGGCTTCAGCAAGTGTTGGCCATCACAAAGCTGACATAGCAATCTATACCAGAGTTCCCATCAACTACTCGGCATTCACGCGTATGAATCGCATCTAATAGATGAAATTTCTGCGATCTAAATATTCTTTCTCCCTGTATCCTACAACATCTCACAAATTGAAAATGCCTGAGCTAATGAGGTAGCAGATATTATTTGGATGTTTCAATGTTTGATGGCTGGTGACTCGAAGTCCTACACAGTCACAAACTTATCTGCATATCTGAAGGCCTTATTTCCCAGAACTCTCACATTTGCTTTAGGCAGCTTACTGTCTCACGTCTTTAAATCCGGTTAATGTAAAGGTAGTACCCTGGAGAACAAAATCCCTACTTGAGCACGTTTGGAGAAGTGGAACACACGGAAAAGCGACTTGAACAGAGACAATAGTTAATAACAGTATATTGTAAGAATCACAAATTTTGATCACAATATCCACATGTATATTTACATTCATACTCCGCAATACATCTTATGGTGCGTGGCGGAGGGTATCTAACGCCACTACTAGTCATTTCCTTTCATGTTCTACACTCAGAGCGAGGGAAATACGACGGCCTGTATGCCTCCGTACGAACCATAATTTTTCCTATCTCACCTTTGAAGTCGTTATGCAAAATAAACGTTGGCGGCTGTAGAGAAGTTCAACTGTCAGCTTCAACTGCTGGTTCTCTAAATTTTCGTAACAGTGTTCCCGAAAACAGCATCGCCTTCCCTCCAGGGACTCCTATTTGATTTTCCAAAAGATCTGCATAATACCTGTATGTTGTTCAAACATCGGTAACAAATATAGCAGCCTGGCTCTGAATTGCTTCGATGCCTTTCTTTAATCTGACCTGGTAGACATCCCAAACACTCGAGCAGTACTCAACAATGGATCGCACTAGGGCTCTAAACATGCTGTCTCTTGCAAGAAGAACCACAATCTCCTAAAAGTCTCCCAATAAACGGAAGTCATCCGTTCATCTTCCCTGATACAATAAACGCTTTATTTAGTAATTAGCTATTTTTGCATCAATAGCACTTATCAAACTACATCGTAGTATAAATCATTATGCTTCGTCCAAGTGGAACATGGCTAGTTGTTCACTATTTCAGCCTTAAATACCAACTGGGAAATTCGAATTAGGTACTACCTGGTTGCTGACCATGTTAGAAGGTGGTTTATAAACCCACCAATAGCCCTGAAAGGTACACATTCCGTCAGACGATTATCAGAAGTTAAAAAACATCTGAAATTGTTTCGACAAACGGGAGTATGGCGCGATATAATGGTATTGTTTCGTTGAAACAGAAAAATTACGGAACCAAAAGGGTTGGACTTGGGTACAACACGAACCAAATTCAATACTGATTGGTACATAGAGTATATCTTGTTGCAACAGAGGTTATGTGTAGCCATGAACATTAGTAGACGAGCCTTTAAAAAATTACGAATAATAACAATAGCCTCACACATCATTTACTCTCTTCAGAAGTTTGTTGTGAAGAATTATGTACAGTATAAAAATTACATTAACTTTCGAAAATACAACCATGGGAACGAAGATGTGCACGACTATCCATCAAACACACACACAATATGTGTATCCAAGTTCAGTAGCTGAATACTAGCTTTTACATTTCAAATACAAATGCAGTTCAACAAACACTATGTCTTTAGATTACCCGTGATATGCAATAAACAAAACCAAGTATCATATTAAAACTGAAGAATGGAGTAATGTTTGATGAGTGGAAGTGCTATACGATAAGTAACATGAAACCTTTGGTGAACAATCTAAAACTGGATAGAGATCCCACCTGTTCTAAAAAGTTGAGAGGACGACGAAAGACAGTAAGAACAAAGACATTAATCACGAGAGCAAAAGTGCAGAAATAAATCCATGGCTTCCCAATCTGAATATCAAACAACGTACAGTTACGAAAATGCAGTACGAGTGTGCGAGGCCGGCCGGAGTGGCCGAGCGGTTCTAGGCGTTTGAGTCTGGAACCGCGCGACCGCTACGGTCGCAGGTTCGAATCCTGCCTCGGGCGTGGATGTGTGTGATGTCCTTAGGTTAGTTAGGTTTAAGTAGTTCTAAGCACTAGGCGACTGATGACCTCCGATGTTAAGTCCCAGCCATTTTTGAGTGTGCGAGTGGGCAAGCATCCCATCATAGCTCAAAATAATGTGGTCGACTATGCCCCATTCACTATACAACTATCTGTAGTATGAGGAAGAATCAGCTCGTCAACATTACGAAAATGCAGCGAAAGTGTGCGGCTCAGCAAACTTAAAAAATCATTCAAATGGCTCTGAGCACTATGGGATTTAACATCTGAGTTCATCAGTCCCGTAGAATTTAGAACTACTTAAACCTAACTAACCAAAGGACATCACACACATCCATGCCCAAGGCAGAATTCGAACCTGCGACCGTAGCAGCAGCGTGGTTCCAGACTGAAGCGCGTATAACCGTCAGCAACCTTCTCACCACAGTCTATAACGATGTGGACTGACTATACCCACTACAAAAGTATTTACAGTACGAGGCAAATCAACAGAATGAGCACGCCAATACCTCAGCGTCGAGCGAAATGTAAAAACGTAGGAAGAAGAGTGATCCATTGTCTGCCGGCTATACGGTCTCGGATATCACTTCTGCCGCCAAGCTTCCATATTGGCTCAGCCCAGTTAAAGCTCGGAAATGTTGCTAAGAGATAACTCGCAGTTTCCACACACAGGCGTCCTAATGCACGGCACCAAGGTGTCTCAAAACAGATGCGTTTCGAAGTTATCCCTTAATACTTGACATGTTATACTGTCAATTATTCTTCTCACAGTTTTCCACATATTCCTCTCCTAGTCAATTCTGTGGAAAACCTCATCATTACTTATCAGATATCGAAAGAGGAAAGGTGCCATGGCATTTTGCGGTAAAAATATCACAAAATCGGAAGTTTTTCTACGTGTTGTTATCGTCCATATGATCTTATGCATAAATTAAATCATTTTAATAATGACCTCTGTGACGACACACACTATTGACACCGTGCCAGGTAGTCAAGATCAGGATGTCTGCAGTAACTCATGTGACTGCCTCGCCAATCCATGGCTGGCTCGAAGTGACACCCGCTGCTGCATGCGTAAGTAACACCACATCTGAGCCGACATAAGAAGACACCGCGCCAGCGCCGAATCAGTCGGGTAGTGAAGTTCTCTCGGTGCATTCGAATCCTACCAGTTAGCGTCACCTCTCTGTGTAATTATCTACAACGAACTGTCAAGGAACTGTTGCAGTACAAATGGACTAGCTGAACTGAAGTTAAGTAAACGACAGTTAAGTACATTTTAAGTGTGCTGCTCATTATTTCGCGCTCTGTCTCAGCACCCATCTATTCCTCGGCTCCAACCCAATAACCTGATCAATAATTCTCTTTAAAATTCTTCTGTATGCACCGTCGTGGCAGGAAATGCCACTGACACCAACCACGGAAGCCTACGTATTTATATTTTCCATAATTCTACTTGATATTAAAATTTGCGTCAATCTAGAAAAAAAACATATTTGAAATTTATTTAATTGGTAGCCATCGATTTCTGACGGTAGTGAAATGAAGCACATACATTTATCCAACAAACTGAAATATTATTTAGAGGTACCTGCAAATGAAATGTTGAAACTCATTAAGAATTCTTGAACGTCGCCGTAAATGAAAAAAAAAATGAAATCCGTAGATGAAGATGTAACAACAAAATATTCAAGTAATCACCGATTCTTGATCGTTTTAATCCTAAATTGGAAAACTGTACAAAAAAATACTTAAACACTAAGCCATATCACAGAATTTGTTTCACTGTAAAAACTACCCATCTCCATTGTTACTCTGACATAATAAATATAGACGAAAACAAAAGTGTGACGCATGAAAATATTATTGGGTGCATTCCCAAGGCACTGAATATGGACATTTCCCAGCAAAAGGAGAGATTCTGTTCTACTTCTGTTACACAGACCTAAACCGCATGTTGAGTCAACATGTATGCTTAAGTATTTTGTTACATATAACGAAACGGCAAGTTTTGTATGCACTCGCACACTACTTTCTCAACGACATAGTCAGCTTAACGTGCAAACAAAACCTTCTCGTGTAAAATACAGCTAACATAATCGATCCTGGAGATTACAGCTCGGTTGGCGTTGCTGTATCTAATACTGTACTTAGTGACTCATGACATTTTGGCAAATTTAGACTTCTACATTGAAGAAAATATTAAGAATTTACGTTTGTATTGAAAGGGCCGCCGAAGTTACCATATGGGGTACCACAATCCATTATCTCCTAATGGCACGATATGAATAATATCTGAATCCAACTGGTAGCTGCATTGACAAGAAAAGGAATGGTACAAGTAAACAATATTCTACAGGGTGGGGTAAATGAAAGTGGCCAGAGACCAGAGTTCCAAGAAACACAGCAGAGAAAAAGAAATACAGTACTAACCTGGCTATAGCAGATGTTGAAACTGACCACCATTCATCGCTTGTTACTTCTGGAAAGCTGCTGAAACCGGATCGAAGCTAGACTGCTGGAATTGATGCAGCCTCGTCCGAAATGTTCTGCTGCAGTTCTTGAAGATTATGAGCGTTGCTCCGATACACCTTAGACTTGAGGGACACAAAATGATCGCACACTGACAGATCAGGTGACATGGGTGGCCAGCTAGGTCCGCGAACAGACTGACCTCTGCTGACAACGCTGTCAGGCGTGAAGGTTGAGAAAATGTTCTCCAACTTCCGTCCTGCTGTTTGGTCAAATGCCCCATCCTGTTGGAAACCGCGGGGTGCGGTTATACGCATACATTCACGTCAAATCGTATCCATTCATCGGTGCCATTTTTATTTGCCTCATCATGTATATTTATATTTGTCTGAATCAATCCGCAGACGACACAACAGTATAAAAGTACATAGCTGGTACAATTAAGATAGAAATAAACTGATCTCAAACGACAGAATAAGAGGGAAATAGCTTCTGAGTAAATTTGCATCGGAAATGAACCATTTGTGTGATGACTGCAAATTTGTTGCTCCAACAGCTGTTGATTTTGTTGTGTGTAAATGTGCGAGTCAGTAATATTTAAACGAGTAAGAAAAGTTATTAAATAATTTTTAGAAGTACAGCTGCATATAATAAAAAATGAAATGCGTTCCTACTACAGCAAAACACATCGCTGCTTTTGTGGAACAACATCCAAAGTACCGTTAAGGCGAACGGTGGAAATATTGAAGTGGCTTCATAAGTTACCTTCCAAAATGACCTTATATGAATCCTTTCGAATTCTGTATCTGGGTTTTTCTTAAATATGCGTCAGGAACACATCCATTAACACGATTGTATATCTGGTACGAATAACTGTGGGTCCTTGTCAACGATTTGAACATGATCAAGAAGTGTTGGCATGAGAATCTAACATCATGCATAGACGAATCTAGAAATAGATCCAGCTGCAAAGACACAAAGTTGAATAGGTAACAGGTTGTAATATGCTAAAGTAAGACTGTATTCCCTATACAAAAAAAATGTCGTACTTCTACTGCAATATTGTAAAACCTGTTTTCACAATGTAGTGATAAACACGAGATCTGACAACATTATCAACTTCCCATTGACACCATCCCTTCTGCACTACCAGCTTGAGCTAAGAAGAGTTGTTTATCAGCTACATTCCTTGCTCACTCCAAGTGTTTTTACTGTAAGCATATCACAGCCCAAAAGAACGTTGAGATCGACTGGTGACAAAAGTAAGGACCAGGTCGCTGCTTCGTGTGAGGTACAGGGTGCAATGGTCGTAAGTGTCGATAGTCCTGAATGTGTTACCTTATTATGTACACACATCAGTGTGCTGTTGTTTTTTCTCTGCGTTGAACAGTCTTCCTAGAAACACATCATATAGTTTACTGCACGTAATAAAATGTTTCGGGTTATTATGACGTGGCCGAATGGATCTCAAAACCCAACGTTTCGTACCCATTGGTGGAGGACATTTTCAAGAGGGATCGTAGCTTCTTTGAATGTCCGATTCACACTCTGGCTCGAAACTGACTACAGCAAAATTCCGCTTCCACGTGTTTAAGCGCAGTGGCGTGACGTCACATGTTTTGAATGCGCGCACGCAATTGGCCATTGTCGACTGCCGTCTTTCGCTGTTGCTATCACCCCATTGTGGAAGACTGGTACGCATCTTCTTCAGCACCGAAATACGGATGTCATTATTCTCCCCGCTGACACGGGAAATACAACGGTTGCTTTGAATGTGACCGACTGTGATGGTAAGACTAACGACTTAGTAGCGTTGGGTTGACTTGGGGAAGGATACCAGACAGCGAGGTCATCGGTCTCATCGGATTAGGGAAGGATGGGGTAGGAAGTCTGACGTCCCCTTTCAAAGGAGCCATGCAGGCATTTGTCTGAAGCGATTTAGGTAAATCACGGAAAAACTAAATCAGGATGTCCGGACGCGCGATTGAACCGTCGGCCTCCCGAATGCTAGTCTATTGTGCTAACCAATGCGCCACCTCGCTCGGCTCTTAGTAGATGTGTAAACGTGTAGGAAACTAAGATGCCACTGACAGACTCATTGGAACCGTTACGCGGTTGATAAAGAAGTCCTGTATCGAACAGAACGTTTAAAAAAGTCTGTTCAATTCAGATGCGGTACCATTGAAATCTGGCTTCGCAGGACAGAGCGGATAGGGTTGTGGGAAGGGGCCAAGGTCAATTACTGTTAGTTATACAAGAACACACAACTTTATTCGTCGAAACCAATGCACAGTTTCTCTTTAAAACAACAAATATCAAGTCACGGCTGGGGGCCGAAGTAACTTCTCCAAATAAGTTTAAATAATTCCTTCTAAAACACCAGGATTTAGAGAAACGGCTGAAAGCCTTACTGAAGTAAAAGTGCAATATCTTCTCGGCTGAATGCCGAATTAATATTTCAGATCAGCTAAGGAAATTCTTTAAAAGCCAAGCATTTTCAATTTACGGCTAAAGGCCTCATTAAGCAAAATGAAAATTAATTCTTCCGCTAAAAGCTGAATAAATTTTTTTTAACGCAATTAAAGAGAGACTTTAAGAATAAACTTTTACACAGTATAACAGAAAAACATCTTAAGAAAACTTAAAGTATCTTGTCGGCTGAAGGCCCAAACAATTATTCAAAAATAATTAAGGGCAACCTTAAGATAAGGATTTACAGAACACGCTGAAGGCCGTTTCAAGAATTCAAGATCATTAAAGAGAAAGCTTACAGACAAGGATTTTCACATTAATGCCACAGATTCTGAAACAAACGCGGCTGAAGGCCTAAATACAGAGCAACAAGGCCTAATATTAAAATAGTTGACATGAAGTTCGGCTGAAGGCCATATACTACACTTAAAACAGAAGGCCTGGCACAGCACCTGCGACCAAATAAAATGACAATCATAAACAACAGACAGTGGTGCTCAGAAGTGTTCCAAGGGTCGGCCTGGGGAGTAAACTGTAACAACAGTTTAGGTGAGACAGGCAGCCAAGTGTAACACTAAACAATCGGGCTGCAACACCACCTAGGGACGGCTGAAGAACCTAATTAATTGCCTCTGTCGCAACCGACCAACTGCCTCCTCCAGAACGCAGAGAGCATTCATCTGCTCAGTGGAACTCACAGAAGCTTCACATGGATCCACGTAAACACACTTGCACAAGAATTCGAACAATCGTAAAGCAATCACTGTGGAACAACAAGGACGAATCAATTCGACACACAGAGAGATTCCACAAGCGGTCGGCGACCAGATACACGTCGTCCGATGAGGCGACCGACCGAACAACCCAGCTCGTTCCCAATCAAGTTACGTGTGTCGGCCACGGTAGGGCGGTTCTTGGCCGTCCGAAGCTGACTGCAGCTCCAATCCGACTCAAGTCCATGTCCGTTTGGAACTCGGTGATATGGCGACCCGGGCACACTGGCTCGGACCCAACCACGCAGAGGTAACTCTTGCCCATTGGCCATGACATCTCTGCACAGAGAAGGAACCGACCCATGTCCGGCAAGATGACCAACTGACGAGTCCCAGAAACGTTCAAAAGACCAAATACACGTCGGCCGATGAGACGACCAACCGAACGACCAACCAACGGTCGTCCCGCTCCAATTCCCTTCCGTCGGACATATCATGTGTGTGCCAGCGTCGGCGAGCACAGGCTGTCCGCGACTCACTGGCGCTCCGTCCCCGACTGCTTCCCCGTCCCCGACTGCTGCTCTCATCCTGACTGAACTCCCAATTGAACTCCAAACACTCGACGACCCGGAAACACTAGCAGTCGCTTCAGAGATAATACGATGGTGCACTTATCGGCAAGCGCTGCTGCCACTCATGGGCAATAAAACTAGCAACCTAGTGACGCCAGTAAATCGAATTAAAAGAAAAACGAGGCGACAGAACAATAAAAACAAGATGACGAGCAATAAATGCTATGAGCGCGAGCCGCACACTGCTCAACCACCAAGGCTTTATGGACTGCAGAAGGTGCACAAGGAACACGTTCTCCTAAGGCCAACAGTGAGTGGTATTGGTTCACAAACCTATTCGGTTGGCAAGTTCTTGACAACATTATTACGACCGTATGTGTGCCTATCGAATTCGTATATCAGGAATTAGGCACATTTTATCAGTAAATTAAACGGCACAGTGTTACAGCCGGAGGACGTACTTGTTGTTTTTGATGTGGTATAGCTGTTCAGTATGGTTCCACTCAATGCGGTGTTGCAACAGCTGAATCAGATTTTTCTTTCCGATGTCGCAGAAGTGTTTAATATTGCCTTACAACCACATATTTCAAGGGGAACGAAGAATTCTATGATCAGACGGGCGGTGTCGCTTTGGGGAGCGCTTAAGCCTGCTTATAGCGAGCTTCCTTATGAAAAAAAATCGAAGAGCAGGCATTAGAACCTGAGAACAGGAAACCGAATATTTAGTGGATAATACGTTAGTTTTATGACGGCATGGCAGGCAGGAAATGGATCGTTTACGCAAACATCTCAACAGAATGAATCCGAAGTTTTAGTTTACCATGGAGGAGGAGGAGGCAGGCAAAAGATTCAGTAATCTTAATGTGCCAGTTTTCAAGAAAGAAGATGGTAACTTGGACTACACGGTTTACCGAAAACAGACGCACATAGACCGTTACCTACACCGGGATTGTAACCGCCACCCACAACAAAAGAGAGGTATCATAAAAAACGTTGGCGGATAGAGCAAGGAAAATTTGCGAACCAGAGATGCTTGCCGCAAAATTAAAACATCTCACCAATGCATTGCTCAAGAATGGTTATTCGTTTTTGAGGTGAAAAGAACGTTAGGGCCACCGTATAGAAATCATAGTGATGCTCAAGAGCCAGTGAAATCACTGACTGCATAGGATAAAGCTTGAAAAAGTGGAACATCGTGGTAATCTATAAACCCACCACAAGATACAAGATCACCTAAAATTGGCCAAGGACGCCCGCCAACCGCTGGAGAAAGCTGGAATTTATAGGAGTTCGTGTAGTTGGTATACGTTGGCTTTACAAAAATTACGGTCAATACACAACAAGAAGAGCGCATGGGAAATTGCACAACAGGGGAGACTGACGGACCAGCTGTTGTGGAGCATGATTTGCAGCCAGGAGACCACCACATTCATTTCGATGGGACTAAAATTCTGGCAGCCACAAACGGACACCATAAAACGTTATACAGAGAGGCCATAAAGATTGTAAAACAGCCCAGTAATTTCAGTAGGAAGGAGTAGGGCATGAAACTGAATGATATCTCGTGTCCCGGTGCTGAAGAAGTTGTGTACCAGTCTTCCACCATGGGGTGACAGCAATAGCGGACGACAGAAGTCGTCAACGGCCAATTGCGCTCGCGTATTCGGCAGGCGGAAGAGGAATTTTGTTGTAATCAGCAGCGAGCCAGAGTGTGAATAGGGTGCAAGAAGCTACGATCCCCCTAGGAAATGTCTTCTGCGGATGGGGACGAAGCATTGGGTTTTACGGTGAAATACGTTTTAACGCGGCATAATAACCCAGAACATTTTGTTAGTTGTGACATTTTCGGCCATGAAAGCTTACACCATACAGATTACTACCCGATGTTTTATCCACTGTCTTATCTTCGCTATTGAGTGGACTATGCCTTTCTGTGTCCATGCGTCCATTTTTCAACGCCTGACTTCCTGCCCAGAGAATATAAGCCTTAATGCTTTCCCTTGACACATATATTGGAGGTACTAAACAGGCTAAAAACATTAATAGTCTGCAAACGAAGTAAATACTGATGTAGTCTTGCTCAGTACACTGTTCTCAGTCACTAATAAACATATCTGCGCTTATACCTGTTACAGCCCATATATTCCCTGTAGACGAAATTGGGTGCAGGCCATTTTTGTTCTTTATTGGTAGGTAGGTAGGTTGGTGACGTCTAAGAACTGTTAAAATCTTCCCGTGGAAAATTCTAGGGTGATAGGTGGAATTTGACGAACTAAAATAATGCGGGAGCCAAGGGCCTTGCCACAGTTGTAACACCGGTACCCGTTAGTACCGAAGTAAAGCGCTGTCGGGCTGGGCTAGCACTTGGATGGGTGACCGTCAGGTCTGCCGAGCACTGTTGGCAAGCTGGGTGCACTCAGCCCTTGCGAGGCAAATTGAGGAACTACTTGACGGAGAAGTAGCGGCTCCGGTCTCGGAAACTGACATACGACCGGGAGAGCGGTGTGCTGACCAAATGCCCCTCCATATACGCATCCAGTGACGCCTGTGGGCTGATGATGACACGGCGGCCAGCCGGTGAATCTTGGTCCTTCATGACCTGTGCGGGAGGAGTTTAGTTTTTATAAGAATGCCGGAGAATCTGAGAAAAACTGGATTAGAGTAAGAATCTTGAGTTTTTAGCAACATTCACAACCCCTGATGAAAATGGCTTTCTATTTATTACTCAACGCTGGTGAATGTAGCTGTCTTAGAAGATACAGAGTAGGATAGACAATATGATCGAAAATGGTTTCACACTTACGAAGGTATCTTACTTTCGCCTAACTGCCGATCTGCATTGTCTGCTGCCAATTAATCGGCATATGGTCTACACACAGCTGATTAATTTCCTCAGAAATCTGAGCTGACGGGTTCGTTGTTGGAGTCTTCTAAAGGTGACAATGCAAGTGATTTCCAGTTGCTTGATTTGATTTTGGTGAGAAACTGACAGGGTCGTATTAAAATGAGAGGGTGCAGGACAACATGTCGAACGATTTTTGTAAATCCAAGTTGCAACTGTCTGTCAGGTTTACGATGTGATGTTCTTCCGTCCACAATACAGATGACCCCTTGCGTGTAGATTCTGCTAGCAGGCCATTCAATTAGGTGCGGCCCTCCCTTTTCACCAGTCAGACTCAGTAGGACTCGCAGGGAGAGGCCACGACGTTAAGATTACAGATCTACTTCACATTTTGTACACCTTTAGTAGGCTATTAAAAGAACATAAAGTGCAAGTTGTAACTTGCACTACACTGGCAATTACGAGAAAATTGCAAGAGAAGTTTGATGCGTCTGTTATGTGCCTTATGAATCTGTAGGTAGGGACCGGCCGTTTCAGTTCATGCTAGTCAGGTGATTAGCGTTCGGGTTTCGTAAAACGAACGTGTGTAAGGCGACGGTTCGACTCCAGCTCAAACTTAATTACTGATCTTTTTTCTCATCCCTGGTTATGTTATTTAATTCATATGATATTTGAGGGGTAATACACTGAAAAAGAAAACCACATGTATTTGCGCTAAGTATTTACTTTAAGTTTCAATTTATGTTTTCCATATCTGTATGACAAATACCACAATGCTACGTGGTGATGTCGAGAGCACATCCGACGAGTAACTGTACTCTTGTGGTCTGGCACATTGTGACTTACTATATTACTGATCGTAAATGAAGTCATTTGCATCATTATTTATGGAGGTTGGACTTCAGGTTTCGAAGCCTCTCCCTCGTCCTTGAAAATTTAATTACAAATAGTAAATAGGAAAGAAATATATGAATTCACTAAATCTTCATGAAAATGCACGCGGATTTTTTTCGCTATATTACCTCTCAAATGTCTTACAAGTTAAATAAATTGACCAATGATGAAAATACGTATATTAAAAGAAATATATTGGCGAGATCCGAAACGTTGCCTCGTCTACAACTCTCTCGACTTTTTGCCATGTAAACTTCACACTGATACATCAGGTACATAACAGACCCGTAAAACTTGTGTTGTCATCTTCTCGGAATTGTCACGTAAGTGCAGCTTAATACTTGCACATTACGTTGTTTTAATGGCGCCGGCCGAAGTGGCCGTGCGGTTAAAGGCGCTGCAGTCTGGAACCGCAAGACCGCTACGGTCGCAGGTTCGAATCCTGCCTCGGGCATGGATGTTTGTGATGTCCTTAGGTTAGTTAGGTTTAACTAGTTCTAAGTTCTAGGGGACTAATGACCTCAGCAGTTGAGTCCCATAGTGCTCAGAGCCATTTTTTTGTTTTAATGGCCTACTAAAAGTGTACAATGTTTGAAATAACGTCGTGCCCTCCTGTAGTCAGTACTCAGTACATCCGTTGTTTTGGATGGAGCTACACGCAACAATTAATGAACCTCAAGTTTAAGATGTTTCTATCTCCTTTCTTTTGGAAGAGGAGAGTGGGAAAGGGCAATTGACGCGGCAAACAATGAATTCTTCTCCATTTCAGAGTAGTACTTGCACGAATTCCATTAGTTGTTTCTTGTCTATGTTACAATCTCTGCCTCCCCCTATCTTTTTTATCCCCTGCAGCTCACACATCTACTATTAATTATTTCATTATTTCCCTTATGTCGTAACGCGTTTCAATCTCATCTTCTTGACAACGATTTCCTCACCAGGATTGGCATCACGTTCTATTCACCGATGAGTGTCGCATATGCCTTCAAACAGAAAATTATCGGAGACGTGTTTGGGGGCAACCCGGTCAGGCTGAACGCCTTAGACACACTGTACAGCGTAAGCAGCAAAGTGGAGATTCCCTGCTGTTATGGGGTGGCATTATGTGGGGCCGACATACGCCGCTGTTGGTCATGGAAGGCGCCGTAATGACTGTACGATACGTGAATGCCATCCTCCGATCGATAGTTCAGCCACATCGGCAGCATATTGGCGAGGCATTCGTCTTCATGGACGACAGTTCGCTCTCATAAATGACTTCCTGAAGGATAACGACATCGCTCGACTAGAGTGGCCAGCATGTTCTCCAGAAATGGACCTTATCGAACATGCCTGGGATAGATTGAAAAGGGCTGTTTATGGATGATGTGGCCCACCAACCACTCTGAGGGCCCTCCCCGAATCGCCTTTGAGGAGTGGGAAAATCTGGACAAACAGTGCCTTGATGAACTTGTGGATATTATGCCACTAAGAATACAGGTATGCATCAATGCAAAAAAATTGGAAATTTGTGAAAGTACTGTGGGACCAAACTGCTGAGGTCATCGGACCCTAACCTTACACACAACTTAATCTAACTTAAACTAACTTACGCTAAGGACAACACACACACCCATGCCCGAGGGAGGACTCGAACCTCCGATGGGGGCAGCCGTGTGGACCTTGACAAGGTCCCTAAGACCGCACGGCTACCCCGCGCGGCATCGTCAATGCTGCTGGGTATTAGAGGTAACGGTGTGCAATGTGTGATTTTCGTGAGCAATTAAAAGGTTGGAAATGATGTTTATGCTGATCCCTATTCCAATTTTCTGTACGGGTTTCTAAACTCTCGGAACCGAGGTGATGCAAAAGCTTGTTTTGATGTGTGTATATTTGGTATCTTCCCACGTCTCAAGGCCTATCACAAATATATCTCTCTGTCTTATGATTTTTAAGCAGTGTATTTTCTATTACCGGCTGAAATTTCAATGCACAGCTGTCTTTGTGCTCTCTGAATCCTATTACTGTGTCTTCCATTAAATCCCCCAGTACAGCGGTCAAATACTTCATGATTATAAGATTTTCTTCGCCCATTACGTACTGAATTGCTTGTTCAATTACTGAAATTCTTTCACTATTTCTTCATTTTCGGCTCAATTCATTTATGTACAGAGAAGACGGAAGAATGTGTGTACTGTATTCAGTCGTCTGAAGGTAGGTGGACTATGAAATAAAGCGTGACCTTAAAATACAGCTGTAGCATTTATTCGTATCATATACGTTCCAAGATCACAGTTTATTCCACAGTGTACGATCTTCACCATTTATACATATTACTTACATTTCAAAGTCACGGTATATTTCTTAGTGTTCTATCTTCAGGCGACATAATGTAGTACACACACTCACCCGCTCTCGGCCGCCCCCCCCCCCCCGCCCCCCCCCCCCCACACACACACACGATGTTTATAAATGAATGGTGTGTTTTTAAAAACTAAAACAAATCTATTTATTACTTTGTATGGACTAACCAAGAACATTGTTAAGATGATCTTGCACATTCCTGTGAAAATGGGGCAGAGCAGCGTCCACTTACAAAATGTTACCATCATAACGCCTCGCGGCCTTTGCGTCAGACAAAAAGATTGACCAGGACTCTTCTCCGTACAAAGACATACGGTTTCCACGAACTGCCGGTACCACTTACCTATTTTATTCTTGCGTGGCGAGTCCTTCCTAAACCTTGCACTGTAACCACAGATCAGGACACCACAGAACCCAAAAAGCCTCTTCCGGTTGCGACGCAATTTTGCAAACAGACGCTACGCCTCTGCAGTAAGCGTGACAGGCGAACAGCCGGCAGCGCATCAGTGGCTTGGGCAGCTGAAGTGCTTAAGCTGAAAGGTTTGTCCATACACGTATATATAAAAAACTGGACATGGGACGATACTGAAGACCGAACCCGAGGGTGAACAGCCGCGTTCGCTACCATCTACGTTACAACAGTTGACATTAATTGTATCGGAGATGCCGCTTCAATTTTCGCACCCAATGGCCCGACTGGCTAAATTCAGAGCTAGTTAACTCAGAAAGGGCGCAACGTATCCGATTTTCTTCTTCCCTGCAACACCCTCTTTTATTTTGCAGACTATTTGTGAGCACCATATATATATATATATATATATATATATATATATATATATCATAAGCCAGTTAAAATGGTTCAAATGGCTCTGATCACTATGGGACTCAACTGCTGTGGTCATCAGTCCCCTAGAACTTAGAACTAATTAAACCTAACTAACCTAAGGACATCACACACATCCATGCCCGAGGCAGGATTCGAACCTGCGACCGTAGCAGCAGCGCGGCTCCGGACTGGAGCGCCTAGAACCGCACGACCACCACGGCCGGCCATCAGCCAGTTCTATCAGTGATGTGTCCTCTTTGAGTCGGCGTGTAACAGTGCTGACCACATGCCCATCCACATCTGCTTGTGGGCTGAGGATGACACGGTGGCCGGTCGGTACCGTTGGGCCTTCATGGCCTGTTCGGAAGGAGTTTAGTTTTTATATACTGCCGCACACCTTGGCGCATTTTTTGTCTTAGTAGCATGCGCTGCAGTGAGCGCACCTGGCAGCATGCAGGCGGATTCGACACTGAAGTCCGGATTTGTGTAATGTGTCTGTGTGAAATGCAAGAGAAGAAATAAGATGCTGCTTGAAGGATAATGTGCGACATGATATCCGTTGTGTTACTACCACATCGTATTTCGGTTTCATCGTATATATGTGTTCATATACCTAAACAACAGATATATAGAATAACATACATGTGGCAAATTGGAAGTTCGATCAAATACATACATACAGCCAGTTCAGTGCGGAGGGTCGGCGTCTGTAAAGTGTAGGATAACTTCAGCATATTACAGCAGAGGACATACTTCTACTTCTCCTGCAGCGTTTTCGATACCTCGACATTCGCAGGCAGGGGAGGGGGGGGGGGGAAGGGGTAGGGAGGAAATGTTGAGCCGAAACAAAATGCTTCGCGACATATTTTCGGATGAACGAAATACTATCCCGAATTCATTGTTGATAAAAATATGCCTTAAAGGAAAAATAACTATGATCGATAGCAATTGCCATAAATTTTGTAATCTTATCTTGCTTCTTAGAGCGCCATCTAGTGAAATAAAAAACATATGTAATAGCAGTAATGTGGAATTAAGTGTCATTAACAAAAAAGTGAATAACTTGCAGAGCAGTGCATAATACTATCAGCTGCTTGTTTTAAGAGTACGGGCAGACGGAAATTTCCTCTTGTACATGTGAAAAAGTAAATGCTAAGGGAGCTGTTATCGCACGCAAACAGTTCTTGCTGGCACTCCGCGCGAGGCCAGGCGAGATCCATAAAGTGACGCCGGCTTGCGGAGTGTGAGAGCGCCTTAGAAAAGAAACGCAGCGTCAGAAGTCGCTGACGCCGGCGTCGCGACGCCATCCGTCTCTTGTCGGCTGAGCCAGCAGCGCGACGCCGCGACGTCAAAGCGACGTCCTCGTGATGCATGTGGGCGAGCAGCGAGTGCAACGCACGCGACACGGCATCGGAGCGCCAGAACGCCTAATCACACGCCACTCGTCTTAGTCGCCAGTTTCTTCATTGCGGGTGGCATAAAAAGGTTGCTTCACTTTCATCACATCGGTGAAAACGAAAGATCGAAGCAGATTTTTCTTGCATCTAAGAATTACAGTATTTTAGAGAGGGCAACATGTGCGGCCCAAGGTTACAAAACTTCCGGTGAGTTAAGGTTACGGTGTGATACACACAGATAAAGTGTGCCCTTCCGGTGACCTGTGTTTTCAATTGCTTCTTCGAATTACAATAACTGACAGCATACGTCGACTGAGTACTGATGGCATTCGCTGACTGAGTACTGACGATAATCTCTTGAAGGTCGTAAAAACGGTTTTATAGAAATATATCTCATATATCTCAATATAACACTTTTATTAATAGATATCATTCTGCTTCCTTCCAGGGAGCTTTACGGAACACATTCACTTTTACAAAAAAGAAAATGTAATAATTTCTACAACATTTTCTATAAAAGTTGATAAGTTTGTAAAGAACTCGAAACCTGCGATCGAGACCAATTTCACTTGGTGCCAGTTTCTTTTTCCCAAGGACAACCTAACCACTTCTTTTGCACCAGGACAACCTTTAAACTTCCAGGAGAAATGTCATCGACGCATCATCAGTTATCAGAGCGTAAGCAAAAACTATAGACGTAGCAAAAATATGGATAGTTTACGATTATTATTTTTTTTCAGTAGCTTCATCACCGTCCTACATCCGTAAGGTACAAGGTGTATGTAACACAGTCGTAATTTTCCCCCTGATTGTAATTCATACGCATATCGCATTTGGATCAACCTAAAATTTAACCTGGAATATATCACGAACGTTCAGCTTGTGCCTAACTCTATGTAGGAAAACAACTATTCGAAACAGCTTCCAGTACTTTCGCAAAGCATTAACACAGATCGCGCGTGGTTTTAAGGTCATATGCCATTGTTCGTGAGAAACAGTGAAACGATCACGTGATTATGATAAAGTGGATAGCGATCTCACATACTTTTGTCCAAAGTAGACATGAAATTCTCAATAATAATGAGATTTAGTGACTGGTGACCAGGGAAGATGCGACAATTGATCATCGTGCCCACAAAACCATTCCTGGATGATGCGAACTGTGCAACAGGAGCATTGTCATCTTGTAACACATCATCACTATTGTGGAACAAATATTGATCTAAGAGATGGACACGATAAAAAAATGGTCACAGTCCTAGGAAAGGAACGTGGCCTTGCAGTGTAACCCTGAGGGCCATGGAATATTGTCAAATGGCGGACCAAATCATCACCAAATCGCCACTATGTTTGCTCGTGGCAGCAAGTAGTCTGCATTATAGGCTGAGACGCCGTACGCTAGACATACATTCGGCCAGAAGTTGCAAATATGTATTACAAGACTTATCCGGCCAAGTGACTTACTTCTATTACTACACAGTCCAGGTTTGATGGTTTCGGCTCCTTGTTTTCCTGTTACGGCCATTTGCACCATTGATGTGTGGTTTTCGAATAGACGCTTGCCTTCGAGTTTATAGCTTGTGAACCCCCCTTGTTGTTCTTGTGTTGTACAAACGATTTACGAGTGTGAAATTCGCCTTTTCAGTGTGATTTGTGGCTGTCGTCCTCTTAATTTCTGTCACAGGCATCTTAAATGACATTCTGTCACCATCTCTCAGTACACACATTCATTCACTTTGTGACTTAGTGGACGTTGTTTTTCCGCTTTCCAAGTCTGCAGTATTAAACTTCGATACGATGTCCCTTGAAACACCAAACACTTCGGCTGCTTGGCTATGGAAGCTCCCACAATACGAGCACCAAGAAATTGTCCACGTTCCACTTCTCTTACCTCCGACATAAGGCACCACGACCACACAAAACACTCGTCCGGACATGAACTACACGTGAAATGTATTGAGTGCACTCCACAGGTGCCGTTCGAGGTCAAATACTACAGCACAACCTGCAGGCATGACTGGGATCTGCGTTTATGATCAAGCATGCAATTCTCGCAGCATTTCTATATGTCTGTCCAACGCCGTTACGTCTTTCTATACACATAGCAGCAATGATTTACACTACTGGCCATTACAATTGCTACACCAACAAGAAATGCAGATGATAAACGGGTATTCATTGCACAAATATATTATTCGAGAACTGACATGTAATTACATTTTCACGCTATTTGGGTGCATAGATCCTGAGAAATCAGTACCCAGAACAACCACCTCTGGCCGTAATAACGACCTTGATACACCTGGGCATTGGGTCAAACAGAGCCTGGATGGCGTGTACAGGTACAGTTGCCCATGCAGCTGGCCACCATTGATCAGACGTTTCCAATTGGTGAGCGATCTGGAGAATGTGATGGCCAGGGCAGCAGTCGAACATTTTCTGTATCCGGAAAGGCCCGTACAGGACCTGCAACACGCGGTCGTGCATTATCCTACTGAAATGTAGGGTTTCGCAGGGATCGAATGAAGAGTAGAGCCACGGGTCGTAACACATCTGAAATGTAACGTCCACTGTTCAAAGTGTCGTCAATGCGAACAAGAGTTGACCGAGACGTGTAACCAATGGCACCCCATACCATCACGCCAGGTGACACGCCAGTATGTCGATGACAAATACAGGCTTCCAATTTGCGTTGTTGTCTTGCAAACGTACCCATCTGTTGAATCAGGGATCGAGACGTGGCTGCACGATCCGTTACAACCATGCAGATAAGATGCCTGTCATCTCGACTGCTAGTGATATGAGGCCGTTGGGATCCAGCACGGCGTTCCGTATTACCCTCCTGAACCCATCGATTCCATATTCTGGTAACAGTCATTGGATCTCGACCAACGCGAGCAGCAGTGTTGCGATACGATAAACAGCAATCGCGCTAGGCTATAATCCGACCTTTATCAAAGTCAGAAAGTGATGGTATGCATTTCTCCTCCTTACACGAAGCATCACAACAACGTTTCACCTGGCAACGGAGGTCAACTGCTGTTTGTGTATGAGAAATCAGTTTGAAACTTTCCTCATGTCAGCACGTTGTAGGTGTCGCCACCGGCGCCAGCCTTGTGTAAATGCTCTGAAAAGCTGATCATTTGCATATCACAGCATTTTATTTCTGTCGGTTAAATTTCGCGTCTGTAGCACATCTTGTGGTGTAGCAATTTTAATGGCCAATTTTAATGGTCAATTTTAATGGCTAACGTGTAGTTCCTGAAAATCAGTACATAATGCATTTGTACGTCTAAATTTTTGTTATTTTTATATTATCATTTTCAATTTAATTTGATCAGCACTTTAATCGTACCAAAGTCGTTTATTTGTAAATACATTTTGGATGTTTTAGATCCGAGTACCCACCGTGCTTGCTCGGAATAATGGGAAACCAATTGTTCGTTACGATAAACACCATCGTTTTACCCAAACAAGATCGTAACATGTAATAATGCGCAACTAAAGTAAATACCCACTGGATGTACCACAAAAAGTGCTGAAAGAAAATTGATCTAACAATGTCTTGCATAAAGCGGAATTTCTGTGCAGTTGCTTACTGTATAAGATGAAAATGCTCTTACTTACGTTACCGTACGTATCAATTGGAAGGAACTGCGTATCAAGTAAAGACTCTAAGACAAAAATCGATGCACCACGAAGGCGTGATGCAGACTTGTCACAAATTGCTATTCATTCAGGTATTGACGGAAAATGCAAAACCGTAGACTTTGGCCGCCGGTAGATGAACGTGTGACTCAGCATCGAAATTTCGCCTTGAAGCTGGCAAGCGTAGTAAGTGGAGGACATGTAGATACCAGGACATAAAGTCTGTGAATTTAATGCCGCGTCTTCAATAGGACAGTAACTATGCCTCCCAGAGAGGCGAGTGAACAATGTACGCAGATGACAGCATTTGAGAGAGGACGCGTAGTTGGGTTCTAAGAAGCTGGCTGGATTAGTCGGTAAATCGCTCGAAACTTCAAAAGGAACAATCGCACTATTCGACGATGTTTGCCGGAATGGGTGATCCATGGCCGAACACAACGTCAAACAGGAAATCAGTTGACCTAGAGAGATGACAGAACGAGCGGTACTGAAAGCCTCATATAGATCATTATATTTGATCTGACATGCAGTGACCGCAAGGACCATGTAAAGGCGGCTCGCAGGAGGGGGCTGAGTTCACGGCGCCCCTTGCGCCGACTACCATTGACGTCTCTCTACACTAACAAGCTCGTCTGCAACAGTGTCTGGCACATTCGCCCTGGAATATTATTCTCTAGGGGTAGAATTTTCTTCAGTGGTCAGTCCCACCTCGAACTAAGCGAAGACTTGTCTGGAGGTACCCTGAACTGTCGCGCACCATGCGGCCCGATAGCCAGGAGTGTACAAGGGCGCCATTCCACGTCATAGCAGGATGCCTTTGGTTGCCATCCACAGCACTCTTAAAGTGTCGACGATATTTTACGACTCGTTTTGTTGCCATTGATGGCAAGCCATCCTGGGCTTACATTTTCAGCAACATAATGCATGCCCGTACACAGTGAGTGTTTCTATTGCTTGTCTTCAAGCTTGCCAAATCCTGCCATGGCTGGCAAGATCACCGGATATGTCCCCAATTAAGCAGGTTTGGATTATTACGAGCAGAGCCCTCCAACCAGCACAGCATTTGAAGTCTTAACGCGCCAATTGTATAGAGTCTGCAAGATATCCTTCAGAAGGACATCCAACAACTATTTTAATGAATGCCTAGCCGAATAATGTATTAGAGCCAGATGGACTATCGCATTAGTGACGCACTCAATTTGTGAAGCCCTTTCTCTTGAATTTTTCTGAAATTATAGTCATTCGTTTGTTTTCACATGTACATCTCAACCACCGATTTGCGTTCCATGCGGATAATTCATTTTTGGAGCGTAGTTTTTGGTGCGGGAATGTAAAAACACCTTTATATATACACTGCAATTTGCTGTCATGTGCGTGTCAGAAGTACTTGGTATTGCACCGTGGGTTTGAATTTGTTCCCGTTGTAGTCGCGTACGGTGCGCTAGACGGTCGACTACTTAAATGTCTCTAGGAGAGGTGTAATTAGTCCAATCTTGTTTCTACGAACTCAGTAGGGAGCGGTATGTAGGATGCTGAAGTTTATTTTCTAGATTCTCCTCTTAATACTGGCTCTTGAAAGTCTGTAAGTAGGACTTCCAGGGATAGTTGATCTTCGAGTGTCTGTCACTTCACGTTCTCCAGCATTTCCGTGAGGCTCTTCTGGAAGGCAAATAAATCTACCACCATTCATCCTGCCCGTCTTTGCATACTTTCAGTACCCCTAACAGTTGTCTTCGATATAGGTTCTCGGTACATGTCATTGCATCTTCATTGATCTCATCCTCGTCGGTCATTTATTTCATTTCAGAGCAAATAATTCATTTCTTCTTGCACCCGACCCATTAAAGTAAAAGGAGTGAAACAAATTCAACCAGGAAACTGATATATGAAGGACATATTTCAACAGAGGTACAAGTCTATTACCTCCACTTTTCTACCTTTAACGCTTCTGAAATTAATGATCCAAACAAACAGAAAGAAAGGTTCATCTCTAGCAAGAAGCCACATGCTAGAATATTTCTGGTATCTCAACTGCAGATTTTTCAGCGCGCATTTAACTTTAGGACTCTGTATCTCTAAATGAACAAAAATGGACTTGTACCACTATTGAAATAAGCCCTTCATATAAAATTAAATTGAAATCCCAAATAAAGCTTTAACCTGACTTTAATCTCTAGATACTAATTTATCTCGCAGTATTAAAACATAAGCAACTCGTCTCTTCTGGAGATATTGAAAAGATTATTTCCTGTTGGTAGCACATGTGTCTAAGTATCTCAAGTGATAATTCCTCCAATATATCTGGTTGCAGTCCAGTAAGAAACTGTCCGTATATGTTAACCATCAGGGTTTGTTTAGCTAAGAAAGCAGCATATACATAGTTTCTAATAATCTCACGTCAATTGCGCACATTGCACTGAATTGTACGTTCAAGTTTCCTCAACCAGTTTGGCCTCTCTGTGACACAATAATGCGGGGCCTACGTTTCTTATATTCAGTCTTGCGTAGTTTGTTGAGGGTTATTCAATGTTAAAAGAATTCTCTGCTTAAAGAAAAAAACCTTACGCCTAATATTAGGGCAAGAAATTCAATGAGACTTGTGCACGCCTTCTAGTTAATCTGTTGGCGAGATGGCACACCATCGTGAGGCGCACCAAGGCTGGCTACCTTGAGCATTTCAGCACTGTATCGACAGTTGTTCTTCTTAATTTTATTAATAATTGGGCGAGAATTGTAATTTATTGTAGTCTACATGACGTAAATTTTGTAAATTTATTAAAACAAGTCCTCTGTATTAGATATATGCTATTTACTCACTGTGAGATAACGCCAGCCTTTATCATATGTTGTTAACATTGTGGTTGTTATAGTCTGAAGTTCGTTTGCGTTTATGTTCCTATGTTCCGTAAATTATTGCCACAAACAGTAAATATAGTGAAATTAATTTCCGTTCAATATATCTAGAATGAGAGAAGTATCAAGAAGCGAAAAAAAGGAGCATTATCAAGAAGCGAGAAAATACAGGTTCCAAGAGTGCAATACTGGTTATTTTTGATTGCATGATCTATCCCAATCCGAAATCGTCGTTCGTAAAGAACAGTCACAATTATGGTACGGATAAAACTGGAAGACTTTCAAAATCCAGCAGTGTGTTACAACCGACAGAAATTTCTAACATTCTCGAAAAGGATATTTCATTTGTGTCTTTTACTCCCGCAAGTCAATGAACATATATTTTCACAACCTATAAGAGTTAAATCAGCCTGTCGCAAAGCAGATCGAAACACTTCACGCGTGAAATGTACGAACAACTCCGAAATGATTTACTCCAGTGTGTTAACAAATGGAATATGTGCAACAGCGAACAAAACATCAGTTTCGTTCGTACCGCTCGTTGACGTATTACTTACCCTCCTGATAGCAGTCAAGTGTTCTTAAAATGACAGTTTCCTGCACGCTTACTACACTGACATTGTCGTTGGACACCGTCTCTCAGGATACCAATGGTTAGAGCTATGGTGCTCTTTTAAGTTACGTTTTTCATTCAGCATAAAGAATTACAGTATCTGCATTCTCTTTATTCGTAAATGATCTTTTTTTCAGTAATCAGCACATGTTATTTACCTGGGTATGAATTCGAGGACTTATTCAGAAGACACCGAACGGTTTCATAAACACATATAAATCGTAAGTTTTAAGTACTGTAGTATATCGGAAAACACTTACCGGATTTCAGAATACGAAATTTGGATGAATCGTCTTTTACAGACACATGACATTAGGATTATAATTTACGTTAATCGCATTTGGTGAAAGTAAGTTGCTACACATATAGCTGAATTATTATAAAATACTCAAAATGAATGTCAGAGCACGCTCGTAAAATTCCATAATTGGTGTTTTATGGATTGGAAACCTCCTCATCAATACTCGTTCGACAACGGTAAATGTCTGCATGGAGGCAAAAGTAAACAAACATTATTAGTGAAGTTGATTAGAGCACATTGTGCCTTCAATAGAGAACAGGACAATGCGTTGTGTCGTCAACAAACCTCGAAGGGTAATTTCAAGCTAAGACAATGAGCGCATTTTCACTTTGTGCGAGGAAGAGTTGTCAGCATGGGACGTTGCCCGCAGAATGGGCGTGTACCAGAGACACGCGCTTTGTTTTACTTGGCCTTGCATAAATCCACAAACGACGTATAAAAGGGAGTTTCCAGCAACACAACAGGAAAGAGGTTAAATACAAATGAACTATAATATCGCTTAGAACATGAAATACATCCAGTGTTATACATTAATAAGATAGTTACAATATAAAGATCGCATTAAATGTTGTTGTTGTGGTCTTCAGTCCTGAGACTGGTTTGATGCAGCTCTCCATGCCACCCTATCCTGTGCAAGCTCCTTCATCTCCCAGTACCTACTGCAACCCACATCCTTCTGAATCTGCTTAGTGTATTCATCTCTTGGTCTCCCTCTACGATTTTTACCCTCCACGCTGCCCTCCAATGCCAAATTTGTGATCCCTTGATGCCTCAGAGCATACTAACCGGTCCCTTCTTTTTGTCAAGTTGTGCCACATACTCCTCTTCTCCCGTATTCTATTCAATACTTCATCATTAGTTATGTGATCTACCCATCTAATCTTCAGCATTCTTCTGTAGCACCACATTTCGAAAGCTTCTATTCTCTTCTTGTCCAAACTATTTATCGTCCACGTTTCACTTCCATACATGGCTACACTCCATACAATTACTTTCAGAAACGGCTTCCTTACACTTAAATCTATACTCGATGTTAACAAATTTCTCTTCTTCAGAAACGCTCTTCTTGCCATTGCCAGTCTATATTTTATATCCTCCCTACTTCGACCATCATCAGTTATTTTGCTCCCCAAATAGCAAAACTCCTTTACTACTTTAAGTGTCTCATTTCCTAATCTAATTCCCTCAGCATCACCCGACTTAATTCGACTACATTCCATTATCCTCGTTTTGCATTTGTTGATGTTCATCTTATATCTTCCCTTCAAGACGCTGTCCATTCCGTTCAACTGCTCTTCCAAGTCCTTTGCAGTCTGTGATAGAATTACAATGTCATCGGCGAACCTCAAAGTTTTTATTTCTTCTCCATGGATATTAATACCTACTCCGAATTTTTCTTTTGTTTCCTTCACTGTTAGCTCAATATACAGATTGAATAGTATCGGGGAGAGGCTACAACCCTATCTCACTCCCTTCCCAACCACTGCTTCCCTTTCATGCCCCTCGACTATTATAACTGTCATCTGGTTTCTGTAGAAATTGTAAATAGCCTTTCGTTCCCTGTATTTTACCCCTGCCATGTTCAGAATCTGAAAGAGAGTATTCCAGTCAACGTTGTCAAAAGCTTTCTCTAAGTCTACAAATGCTAGAAACGTAGGTTTCCCTTACCTTAATCTTTCTTCTAAGATAAGTCGGAGGGTCAGTATTGCCTCACGTGTTCCAATATTTCTACGGAATCCAATCTGATCTTCCCCGAGGTCGGCTTCTACTAGTTTTTCCATTCTTCTATAAACAATTCGCGTCAGTATTTTGCAGCTGTGACTTATTAAACAGATAGTTCGGTAATTTTCACATCAGTCAACACCTGCTTTCTTTGGGATTGGAATTATTATATTCTTCTTGAAGTCTGAGGGTACTTCGCCTGTCTCATACATCTTGCTCACCAGATGGAAGAGTTTTGTCAGGACTGGCTCTCCCAAGGCTGTCAGTAACTCTAATGGAATGTTGTCTACTCCCGGGGGCCTTGTTTCGACTCAGGTCTTTCAGTGCTCTGTCAAACTCTTCACGCAGTATCGTATCTCCAATTTCATCTTCATCTACATCCTCTTCCATTTCCATAATACTGTCCTCAAGTGCATCGCCCTTGTATGGACCCTTTATATACTCCTTCCACTTTTCTGCTTTCCCTTCTTTGCTCAGAACTGAGTTTACATCAACGCTCTTGATATTCATACAAGTGGTTCTCTTTCCTCCAAAGGACTCTTTAATTTTCCTGTTGGCAGTATCTACCTTACCCCTGGTGAGATAAGCCTCTACATCCTTACGATTCTCCTCTAGCCATCCCTGCTTAGCCATTTTCCACTTCCTGTCGATCTCATTTTTTAGACGTCTGTATTCCTTTTTGCCTGCTTCATTTACTGCATTTTTATATTTTCTCCTTTCATCAATTAAGTTCAATATTTCTTCTGTTACCCAAGGAGTTCTACTAGTCTTCGTCTTTTTACCTACTTGATCCTCTGCTGCCTTCACTACTTCATCTCTCAGAGCTACCCATTCTTCTTCTACTGTACTTCTTTCCCCCATTCCTGTCAATTGTTCCCTTATGCTATCCCTGAAACTATGTACAACTTCTGGTTCTTTCATTTTATCCAGGTCACATCTCCTTAAATTCCCACCTTTTTGCAGTTTCTTCAGTTTTAATCTACAGTTCATAACCAATAGATTGTGGTCAAGTCCACATCTGCCCCTGGAAATGTCTTACAATTTAAAACCTGGTTCCTAAATCTCTGTCTTACCATTATATAATCTATCTGATACTTTCTAGTATCTCCAGGATTCTTCCATGTTTATTACCTTCTTTCATGATTCTTGAACCAAGTGTTAGCTATGATTAAGTTATGCTCTGTGCAAAACTCGACCAGGCGGCTTCCCCTTTCATTTCTTAGCCCCACTCCATATTCACCTACTATGTTTCCTTCTCTCCCTTTTCCTATTCTCGAATTCCAGTCACCCATTACTATTAAATTTTCGTCTCCCTTCACTACCTGAATAATTTCTTTTATCTCATCATACATTTCCTCAATTTCTTCATCTGCAGACTAGTTGGCATATAAACTTGTACTACTGCAGTAGGCGTGGGCTTCGTGTCTATCTTGGCCACAATAATGCGTTCATTATGCTGTTTGTAGTAGCTTACCTGCACTCCAATTTTTTTTATTCATACTTAAACCTACTCCTGCATTACCCCTATTTGATTTTGTGTTTATAACCCTGTATTCACCTGACCAAAAGTCTTGTTCCTCCTGCCATCGAACTTCACTAATTCCCACTATATCTAACTTTAACTTATCCATTTCCCTTTTTAAATTTTCTAATCTACCTGCTCGGTTAAGGGATCTGACATTCCACGCTCCGATCCGTAGAACGCCAGGTTTCTTTTTCCTGATAACGACGTCCTCTTGAGTAGTCCCCGCCCGGAGGTCCGAATGTGGGACTATTTTACCTCCGGTATATTTTACCCAATAGGACGTCATCATCATTTATCCATACAGTAAAGCTGCATGCCCTCGGGAAAAATTACGGCCGTAGTTTCCCCTTGCTTTCAGCCGTTCGCAGTACCAGCATAGCAAGGCAGTTTTGGTTAATGTTGCACGGCCAGGTCAGTCAATCATCCAGACTGTGGCCCCTGCAACTACCGAATAGGCTGCTGCCCCTCTTCAGGAACCACACGTTTGTCTGGCCTCTCAACAGATACCTCTCCGTTGTGGTTGCACCTGCGGAACGGCCATCTGTATCGCTGAGGCAAGCAAGCCTCCCCACCAATGGCAAGGTCTATGGATCATAGGGAAGGCGCATTAAATATATCTCCCGAAATACCGTCGTGTATTTTCCAATATTGATCGGGAGGGAACAGCAACAGCGTGAGACAACGTTAGAATGGTACCTGGATATATGGCATCGGGCTCTCTTTACCGACAAGTGGAAGATTCGTGTAACGTTTGGTTACGGACATGAAAGCGGGTGGAAATAGCCATTTAACAATGCACGTTTCAGACGTGCTGACTCATGGGCCCACCAGATGAGTTGGTCTTTTCATTTTAGGCCAGTATCATGTATTTATGGCGTATTTTTCTCATCGCTACAGAGGAACATTTGGAGCCTGTCCCATTCTGGACACAATCCTCCAACCTCAAGTGGAGCCCTTGTGTCATCATGTCCAATACGATCATGTAGGGTCACACTTTGCCTACCTCATGAACTCCTTCGTTCACGAGGCAGCTAATAAGCGAAGGGGAAGGCCTGCGGTATCTATCGACAACAGTCCGGTTGAGCACGTCTTGTTCAAATGGTTCAAATGGCTCTGAGCACTATGGGACTCAACTGCTGAGGTCATTAGTCCTCTAGAACTTAGAACTAGTTAAACCTAACTAACCTAAGGACATCACAAACATCCATGCCCGAGGCAGGATTCGAACCTGCGACCGTAGCGGGCCTGCGGTTCCAGAC
Organism: Schistocerca serialis cubense; assembly: GCF_023864345.2. Classification (NCBI taxonomy): domain Eukaryota; kingdom Metazoa; phylum Arthropoda; class Insecta; order Orthoptera; family Acrididae; genus Schistocerca; species Schistocerca serialis. The sequence goes on along the minus strand of NC_064642.1, from coordinate 477,877,560 downwards.
TGCAGCGCCTTTAACCGTACGGCCACTTCGGCCGGCGAGTACGTCTGGAACCATATGAAAGCTGAAGTACGTCGTCACAGGAACCATCATCATATAGTTGATGAAATCAGGAAGACAGCCTTAATGGAGGACAAGGGTCTTCATCAGCAACACCTCAACCACCAAGACGATACAAGCGTGTCACGTGGCGGAAAATAAGACATTAAAGTTTATCAAACAGAAGACTCTGAATTCACACGTGCCCAGTTAGCATTACTTTGATTACTGTTGAGATGCGTTCAAAAATACGCAGAAGCGACGAAATTAGTTTTCAGACGTTATCAGAGGAAACCACACTACTGGCCAGTAAAATTACTACACCAAGAAGAAATGCAGATGATAAACGGGTATTCATAGGACAAATATATTATACTAGAACTGATATGTGATTACATTTTCATGCAATTTGGGTCCATAGATCCTGAGAAATCAGTACACAGAACAACCACTTCTGGCCGTAATAACGGCCTTTATACGCCTGGGCATTGAGTCAAACAGAGCTTGGATGGGGTGTACAGTTGCAACTGCCAATGCAGTTTCAACACGATACCACAGTTCATCAAGAGAAGTGACTGGCGTATTGTTTCAATTGGTGAGAGGTCTGGAGAATGTGCTGACCAGGGCAGCAGTCGAACATTTTATGTATCCAGAAAGGCCCGTACAGGACCTGCAACATGCGGTCGTGATTTATCCTGCTGAAATGTAGGGTTTCGCAGGGATCGAATGAAGGGTACAGCCACGGGTCGCAACGCATTTGAAATGTAACGTCCACTGTTCAAAGTGCTGTCACTGCGAACAAGAGCTGACCGAGACGAGTAACCAGTGGCACCCCATACCATCACGCCGGGTGATACGCCAGTATGGCGATGACGAATACATGCTTCCAATGTGCGTTCACCGTGATGTCACCAAACGCGGATGCGACCATCATGATGCTGTAAACAGAACCTGGATTCATCCGAAAAAATGGCCTTTTGCCATTCGTGCACCCAGGTTCGTCGTTGAGTACTCTATTGCAGGCGCTCGTGTCTCTGATGCAGCGTCAAGGGTAACCGCAGCCATGGTCTCCGAGCTGATAGTCCATGCTGCTGCAAATGTCGTCGAGCTGTACGTGCTGATGGTTGTTGTCTCGCAAACGTCCCTATCTGTTGACTCAGGGATCTACACGTGGCTACACGATCTGTTGCAGCCATGCGGACAAGATGCCTTTCGTCTCGACTGCTAGTTATACGAGGCCGTTCAGATCCAGTATGGCGTTCCGTATTGCCCTCCTGAACCCACCGATTCCATATTCTGTTAACAGTCATTGGATCTCGACGAATCGCGATAGGCAACAATCCGTCCTCTACCACAGTCGGAAACGTGATGGAACGCATGTCTCCTCCGTACACGAGGCATCACAACAACGCTTCACCAGGCAACGCCGGTCAACTGCTGTTTGTGTATGAGAAATCGGTTGGAAACTTTCCTCATGTCTGCACGTTGTAGGTGTCGCCACCGGCGCCAACCTTGTGTGAATGCTCAGAAAAGTCAATCATTTGCATATCACAGCATCTTCGTCCTGTCGGCTAAATTTCGCGGCTGTAACACGCCATCTTCGTGGTGTAGCAATTTTATTGGGCAGTAGTGAATATGTCGATTAGTGTGTGCCCGCATCTCGTGGTCGTGCGGTAGCGTTCTCGCTTCCCACGCCTGTGTTCCCGGGTTCGATTCCCGGCGGGGTCAGGGATTTTCTCTGCCTCATGATGGCTGGGTGTTGTGTGATGTCCTTAGGTTAGTTAGGTTTAAGTGGTTCTAAGTTCTAGGGGACTGATGACCATAGATGTTAAGTCCCATAGTGCTCAGAGCCATTTGAACCATTTTGATTAGTGTGTACTGTCAAATATCTCGGTGAAAACATAATAACAGATCCAGGAATATTTAAGGGGAGCAGTACAGCTGAACAACCGTGTGTACGGTACCATAGTAGTGTAGCAAGGAGAAATGCTATTGGAAAGGTAGCTTTATAACTTTTTTTTTAGTTATCAGTTTCTTCCTGATTTTATGCGGCCCATCAGGAATTTCTTTCCTGTCCCAACCTTTTTATCTCGAAGCAGCACCAGCAATCAATGTCCTCAACTATTATCTTTATGTATTCCAATCTCTGTCTTCCTCTACAAGTTTTTATCCTCTACAGCTCCGTCCAGTACCAAGGAAGCCATTCCCTGATGTGTTAACAGATATCCCTTCTTCTTGTCGGTGTTTTCCGTATGCTCCTTTCCTCGCCGATTCTGCAGAGCAAATCATCATCGCATATGATTTTCAACATTCTTCTGTAGTAACACAACTCAAATGCTTCTTTTCTCTTCTGTTGCTATTTTCCCACAGTCCATGTCTCAGTACCATACAATGCTGTGTTACAAACGCACATTCTCAGAAATTTCTTCCTCAAATTAAGGCTTGTGTTTTGTACTAGTAGACTTTCCTTGGGAGAAACGTCCTTTTCTGCCAGTGCTAGTCTAATTTTATGTCCTCCTTGTTTCGTCCGTCAATGATTATTTTGATGAATAGGTAGCGGAATTCTTTCATCTTTTTCGTGATTACCAATTCTGGTTTTAAATTTCTCGTTCCTCTCGTTTCCACTACCTCTCATTACTTTCGTATTTCTTCGATTAACTCTCAGTCCACATTCTGTACTCATTAGACAGTTCATTCCACAAAGCAGATCCTGTAATTCGTCTTCATTTCCACAGAGGACAGCAATGTCAGCGAATGTTATCACTTTAATCTTTTCACCTTGAATTTCAGTTCCAGTTTTGAACCTTTCTTTCATTTCCGCCATTGCTTCTTCGACGTACAGATTGAACAGCAGGGGCGAAAGACTGCATGTCTGTCTTACAACCTTTTTAATCCGAGCACTTCTTTCTTGGTCTTCCATTCTTATTGTTGCCTCCTGGTTCTTATACATACGGTTTACAACCCGTCTTTATCTGTAGCTTAACCCTATTTATCTCAGTATTTCGAACATCTTACACCATTTTTCATTGTCGAACGCTTTTTCTAAGTCGACAAATCTAATTATTTTCCTGGATTTTTCTTTAGTCTTGCTTGCATTACCAATTGCAACTTTAGAACTGCCTGTATGGTGCCTTTACCTTTCCTAAAGCCAAACTGATCATCATCTAACACATCCTCAATTGAATTTTCCATTTTTCTGCATGTTATTCTTCTTAGCGACTTGTATGCATGGACTCTTAAGCTATTTCTGCAGTAATATTTTCCCTTATCAGGTCTTGCAATCTTCATTATTTTTTATTAAGTTTTTTCCGAAAATCAGATAGTTTATCGCCAGACTCATACATTTTACACGTTAACGTGAACAGTCATTCTGTTGGAAATTCCCCCAAGGACTTTAGTAATTCGGATGGAATGTTATCTAACCCTTCTGCATAATTTTATTTTAAGTCTTCCAAAGCTACATTAAATAATTATTCTAATATTGAATACCTTAAATCTTCTACGTCGACTCATGTTTCTTCTCCTGGCACATAATCTGAAAAGTGTTTCCCTTTATAGAGGACTTCAATATACTGCTCTGTCTTCTGCATTAAACAGTGGAATTCCTATTGCACTCTTAATGTTACCACCCATGCATTTAATTTCACCGAAGGTTGTTTGACTTTTCTGTATGCTGAGTTAATCCTTCTGACAGCCATTTCTTTTTCGGTTTCTTCACATTTCTCATGCAGCCATTTCGTGTTAACTTCCTTCCACTCCGATTTACGAAGGTGGTTTGAAATGTTCTCGGAATCACCACGAGAGGTTCACGTGATATTCATTGGATTGTTGCCTTCAAACACATGCCACGTCAGTGCTTTTGGAAGAGAACTGTGGCGGTGATGTGACTCTGTTGTTGTTCCCACGTGGTGATTTGTGAAGATGGAAAAAGTCGAGATTCGAGCAGTGATTAAGTATTTCGTAAAGAAAGGTATGAAAGCAAAAGACATTCATGTCCATTTCCAGAATACGCTGGACGACTCTGCTCCTTCATATTCAATTGTTGCCAAGTGGACACAAGAATTTTAATTTGGTCGAAGCGCTTAGATGATGCTCTGCACAGAGGTCAGCCAAGATGTGTCACTACTCCAGCAATCATTGCAAAAGTGCACAAAATGGAGGATCGCCGATTGAAAGTGCGTGAAACTGCTCACTCTTGCCGTACGTCATCTGAAGGGGTATATCACATTTTAACTGAAGTACTAGAAATAAAAAAAAAAAGATCTGCAAGATAGGTGCAGCGACTCTTGACGCTGTATCAAAAAGACATGACAATGGGCATATCGGAACAATGTTTGACCCGTTTTAGAAGAAACAAAAAATACCTTTTGCATTGGTTTGTGACCACAGATGGAACTTGGGTGCACTGCTATACTCCAGAGACAAAACAAGAGTCAAAGCAGTCGAAACATGCTGATTCTCAGTTACCAAAGAAAGCAAAGACAATTCTTTCTGCGGAAAGGGTCATGGCATCAGTATTCTGGGATGCAAAGTGGATTCTGTTTCTAGATTATCTCCCCACTGCGATAACAATTACTGGAGAATACTATGCTGATCTCCTGGACAAAATTGCAACATAAGATACGCGAAAAAAGGCCAGGATTAGCAAGGAAGAAAGTCATCTTCCGTCAAGACAATGCGCTCCCGCACACATGTGCCGTCACCATGGAAAAATTACACGAACTAAGGTATGAATTGTTGCCACACTCGCCATATTCACCTGATATGCCTCCGTCAGACTTTCATCTCTTCCCAAAACTGAAATTTTTTCTTGGTGGACGAAGATCCACTCCAAACGAAGAATTGAATAGCCACAGTTGACAACTATTTCGCAGTCCTGGAGGAAACTCATTTTCGAGATGGGATCAAGGCACTGGAATATCGTTGGACCAAGTGCATTAGTCTACAAGGAGACTACACTGAAAAATAAAAAAGTTTCAGTGATGTAAGTACTTTTTTCTGTTCAGTTCCAAGAACTTTTCAAACCACCCTCGTATTTAGTTTCTAATTGACTTGAATTTCTGTATTCCTGAACTTTCCTGAACGTTTTTGTTCTTTCTTCTTTCATCGGTCAAGTGAACTATTTCTTCTGTTACTCATGATTTCTTCGCATCTACCTTATTCGCACCTATGTTTCCTCTTCAAGCTCTGTGGCTGTCTTTTTATGGATGTCCGTTCCGATTCATTGAACTGCCTACTCAGCTACTCCTTATCGCAGCATCTATATCCTTAGAGAATTTGAAGCGCATTTCTTCATTCTTTCACACTTCTTTGTGCGCTGATTCTTCTTGACTAATTACTTAAAATTATGACTACCCTTCGTCGCCACTAAATTGTTATCCGACTCTGTATCTGCTCTTGGGTGCGCCTTATAATCCAGTATCTATTTTCGTAACCTCTGCTTCACTATGATGTAATCTGAATGAAAGATTCCTGTATGTCCCGGCCTTTTCCCTCTACACCTCCTCCTCTTGTAATTCTTGACCAGAGTATCTCTAGTTAACAACTGAAATTTATTACAGAACTCGGTCTTTCTCTTCTCTCAATACTAATCACCTCGTACCATGTTCTACAGCTGTTGATGTTACCCTATACTCATATGACAAGAAATCCTGTTCTTCTTGCCATTGCACTTCACTGACGCCCTCTATCTCTATACTGAACCTTAGCATCTCCCTATTCAGATTTTCTAGTTTCCCTACGACGTTCCAACTTCTGACATTCAAGGCCCAGACTCATAGAATGTTATCCTTTCGTTTGTTTATTCAATTTTTTTCTCATGGTAACCTCTCCGTTGACAGTCTCCTCTCGGAGATCCGATTGGGGACTCGTCCAGAATCTTTTGCGAAGATAGGTCATCATGACAGTTTTACAATTACAGGCCACATGTCATGTTGATACACGTTATGTAATGCTGCGGTTTCCATTGCCTTCTGAATCCTCATGCCGTTGACCATTATTGGTCCTTTTAGGATAGTTTCCCACTCCTAGCACGAGAGAGTGGCCCTGAACCTCTGACCACATCTCCTCTGCCCATTTTGATAAGATCGTTAGCCTCCATTTCTGTTGATTTTTAAGTTCAAGTGGTGGTGAGGTTCGAACCTGTGGCTACTGACGAAAGACACTACCGTTAGACCAGGCCAGCATACCAGACCGGTAATAGCCGAACATCATGCATTAAGTTTCGTTCGTTAGGCTTCCGTGCGTAGCTTTCGGCAACTGTTAAGGGAGGTTATAGCGTTTTTTAAACATACTTAATATAATAAGCTGCAAACAGCATATATGTTTGCTGCCAGTGATCCAGTTCGTTGGCTTTTATTTTTGCCAGGAAGCATGTCCACAAAACCCATACGAAACACAAAAATCAAGAATCCTGCATATTAACAATGGTCCGTGAAGAAAATAGCTGATTCTTTTTCTGTCAGCAAATCACATTCTACAGTTGCTCCAGGAATAGCCTCCTGTTCAGTCAACGAAACTAGCATATCTCTTTTTTTTCACCAAAGCAAATCTGCATGAGTCATCATTCCTGCTTCACTAATGGAATCTACATATATCTGAACTGTGTCGCTATTTTCAAGACTGGGTCTCCTATTTACAAAAAAAGGAAAAAAAGGAAGCCAGTTTGGACTAATGCTTATAGTGTCTCAGTTACTAGTCCGAATCCTTCAGCATTGTGTTATTTGATTCAACTACATTCCATTACCACAGTTTTACAACCGTTTATTCTCATCTTGCAGCCTCTTTTCAAGTCACTTTATATTGTTCTACCATCTATTTTGTTGCCTTGACAGAATTAGAAAAACAATAGCAAATCGTGAAGTTCTTTCTTCTAGTCCCTACTCTCTATTCTGTTACGTCAAATAAGAGGACTTAACCCAGTGTCCTCAGTTATTGTTGGACATTTTGCACGCCCTGTCTTCTAAATTTTCGCCCAACCTCCTGTACCCCTGAAGTTATTCCTTGATTTTTCAACATATGTCGTATCATCCCGATCTTCTTCTTGGCGGTGTTCTCCTTACTTTCCCTTTGTCATCGGTTCTGTCTCTAATCAATCCACCTTATTTTCAGCATGTATCTACACTAAAAGCTTTGTTTCATCCTTATTCCGCTTTTCCCACAGTCCATGTCTCACTTTCATACAATGCTGTGATTTAAAGCAACGTTCTCAAAAATTTCTTCCCCAAAGTGTGAGCTAAGTTGATAATAGTAGACTTCTTTTCCCCAGAAATGCCCTATTTATCTATGCTTGTCCGCTTTTACGTCGTCTTGCTACGCTCATCTCGTAGTATTTTTCTTCCTAGGTAGCAAAATTCCTAAGGCAATTTTTATTTCCATCTCATCTGCTACTCAGTATTAGATTTTCGTTCTTCGTCCTACCGTCAAACCATGCACTGAGTAGACTCTCCATTCCACGCCACGTTTATTCACTTTTGCTGAGGATAGCAACGTTCTCGGTGAATATTATGGCTGACATTCTTTCACCTAGAATTTTAATCCCCCTCCTGAACATTTCTTTTCCTTTCGTCGTTGTTTCTTCGATATATAGAGTGAAGACCTTTTTTAAAGATAGCGCTTGATTCGAGGTCTTCCATTCTTATTGCTCCCTTACGATTTTTGTGTATATTGTGTATAAGTATTCTGCCTCTGTAGCTCACACTTCTTTTTGTAAGACTTTCTAACTCTTTACATCATTCTACACTCTCAAACGCTTTTTTACAGATCAACATGTACTAATAATATATCTTGACTTTTCTTGTATCTTGCTTTCATTGTAAGCGCAATGTCTGGTCTTAAGTTGGTTGGGGCACTTCTCGCATGTACCTACCCTTAATATCTTGGAGCATCTGTGGATGGTAATTTTCAGAAACACGGAGTTATCCACTATCGGCATTTATAAAAAATAGGCATATTTCTTGGCTTTGAATCGCTGTTTATTTCATAATGACCAGTTTCGGACAATCCCGTGCATCTTCATAGTAACGTGTTGTAATAGTAGAGGCAATTCAGTGTATGACAGTGAACTGATAATTCCGTTAGGAAAGGATACTCCGCAACTATGACATTTGATCCGAAGATGGGCGACATTGCCCGAAACTACCATTTTGAAACAAACAGCGATCTCCCTTCTCGCGATATGAAATTTCTAAGGTGATTATCTTTACCTTCAGTCTTATTTTGCCGTAAGTCATCCAGATCTATACAAAATTTTGCTTATAGTAGAAGATCCCCTGTGTCTTCCAAATCGGCTCCCATTCCTTCATCCATCATGTCACATGGTAGTTTCACCTCTACGGTAGGTCTTTAAGGTAGGCTTTCTACTCGTTCAATTTCTCTGTGTTCAATAGAGTAATCCCTGTCGCAGACTTAATGTTGAGGCCTTTGTCTTTTATGTCACCGAAGTTTGCTTTGACTTGTCTGTGTGCTAAAACTGTCCTTCTGAAGACAGTTTCCATTTTTAATTTTTCACATTTTTTCCCGCAGCCATTTCGCAGTTGTTCCTTGCACTTGCTGTTGGTTTTATTCCTTAGTGTCTTGTATTGCTGTATATTTGTTGCTATATGAACATTTTTGTATATTGTTCTTTCATCGGTCAGTTTAATTGTTTCTTCCTATTTCCAAGGTTCTCTGTTGTCGTACTTTGTAGAGCCACTCATCCCTCCTCAACTGAACAGTTGTATATTAACGCAGTATCTACATTCTGAGATAACTTAAGACGCACATCATCATTTTTCAGTTTTTCAGTATCCTACTTCCTTATTTGAAAGTATTTGTATGGAGTGTAGCCATGTATGGAAGTGAAACATGGACGGTAAATACTTTGGACAAGAAGAGAATAGAAGCTTTTGAAATGTGGTGCTACAGAAGAATGCTGAAGATTAGATGGGTAGATCACATAACTAATGATGAAGTATTGAATAGGATTGGGGAGAAGAGAAGTTTGTGGCACAACTTGACCAGAAGAAGGGATCGGTTGGTAGGACATGTTCTGAGGCATCAAGGGATCACCAATTTTGTATTGGAGGGCAGCGTGGAGCGTAAAAATCATAGGGGGAGACCAAGAGATGAATACACTAAGCAGATTCAGAAGGATGTAGGTTGCAGTAGGTACTGGGAGATGAAGAAGCTTGCACAGGATAGAGTAGCATGGAGAGCTGCATCAAACCAGTCTCAGGACTGAAGACCACAACAACAACAACAACAACTTCCTTATTCAATTTTTCAGTATCCTACTTCCTTATTCATCAGTTCTTGCTGGCAGTTCTTATGGAATTCATCCTACACTTCATCGTTAATAAAGTGGGATATCTGATCCTAGTTACACGTTAAAATGCAACTCGTCTGTCTGTCTATGATCTAATCCATATAGTATCTTCCCGCACAAGCAGGCCTTTTCCAAGTACGTATCCGTCTGTTGTTATTCTTGAACAATGCATTTACTGTTACAAGCTGCAATTTATTGCTGATTCCTGCTACTGAGCCCATATACTCCTGGCACTTTATCTTTCATTTATTCCCCTAGAATAGCTTTCTAAATTTCCACCATTATTAGATTTTCCACTATCTTTACATACTAAGTTTAATTTTCAATCCTATTCGCGTCCTAAAATTGTATGCTATTATTGATATTACCTTATATTCATCTAAGTAATATTATCTGTTTTCTTTCCTTTTACACATCACTCAGTCTCACTACATCCATATTGAGCCTCTGCAATTCCCTTTTCAAATGTTCTAACTTCGTCTCTACGTTTTGATTTCTGTCGTTCGACGCTCCGAATAGAATAGAATAATAGAATAGAACAGATTATTACCCCGTCGTTAGATATTCAGTTTTTCTTTTAAAATGTTATTCTCTCTCTTGTGTAGCCTATGCCTGGAGATCTGAAATGGGAACTAATCGGAAATATTTTTTCAGTCAGTTGATCATCATGGCACTTTTAATTACAAACCACATGTCGGTTATACACACATTATGTGCGTTTAATATAGTGGCCATTGCTGATCCTTTCGTCTTCATTTCCAGGTTTCCTCCTCAAGGGTACGTGGGTGTCCTCAACCATTTTCCGTTTTTTGAAAAAGGTCGTAGACAAACTGTGGATGACTCCTTACACCAGGTATCCTCGGCCACTATTCGTCATTGTTTTTCCTCATATTTTAAGCGGTTTCTAGGACCGAACTCAGGACGCAGGACATTTTGATTGGTGGTCAAAGACGTTATTCATAGACTGTGGTGACGGATTATGTTGATTTACACTTCCATGACACCCCAGAACAGTGAGGCTGATTATCACATGACAACAGACATAGGACGTGATCTGTACAGGAACGACCAACTTCAGAATTGGACAGTTAGTTGCACTGGTGAGAAACACACGTTTTCGAGCATCACTACTGAGGAAAGCTATCACCTCCATTCTTGGTCGCAGAAGACGCCATACTGCATCCGCAGTCCTCGAGTCTCCACCACCAACACTACGGAAACTTGTGCCGAAAGCAGTACCAGAAAAAATTGTTACATTCGGTCTTTCACCTACACAGCACTGGAGTTACGCAACGATCAACAATAGCTGGATTTACTGGATTAATTTTCATTAGGCTCGTTCACTTACCTTTCAGCAACGGTGGATAAGCAAGAATATAATTTTTACACGCATTAATATAACAAGCAAGTAGCATAGCAAAAAGCAGCAGATGTCTTTGCCGTCAGTGACACAGTTCACTGGCTTTCCATGTTCGTCTGGAAGTCTCTCCGTAAAATTAATATGAACCACAAAAACCAGAAACACTATAGTTGATCACCCATGTCTTCCTGCATGTTAACACAGGCCACTGGTGCAAATAATAGGTCCGCTACTGCCGACAGCAGTCTCCTGTAGGCCAACTTCTGCAGGAGGAATTAGGACCAGAATACCAGGTCACAAATTTTTTCAAACCAAGTGCTAGTCTGAATCAGGTGACAGAGGATTTAGGTTCACTCTGTAAAGGATTTACCAGGGAAGACACCGTGGTTATTGTGGGAGGGCCAGGGAACAGCATCGACAGAGATCCTGGGTACAGTATAGAGTGTGACCTGGTAAAGATTGCGTCAGCATCGAGACACACCAATGTTGAATTTGTATCTGTCCTGAGACGCCATGACCGGCCTCATTTGAGCTCTTCTGTTGGGAGAGTTAATTTGGAGTTGGAACGGCTGCTTGGATCGGGTGCGGGGGCTCATATTGGTGTGGTTCCTGTTGATTATCTCAGTAGGTGGGACTATACCAGGCACGGCCTACATCTCAACAGGAAAGGGAAGGGGAAACTGGCTGGGGTAATAGCAGGAAATTTAAGGGGGGGAGGCACTGCCATGAATGGTAAAATACCAGTGGTTACAGGTGTTGGAGCAGCACCTTTTTTAGGATAGGTAAGACAGAAAGACGTCAAGTTCTACGAGAGGTCAGGATTGAAACAAATCTTCAGTTTAGGAAAGAAATTAAACAGCACAATTCTAGCACATTGGATCACCAATCACAGCTATCAATTATAAATTTTCACCAATCACCAGAAATTTTATCCCCACCAAGTTGTATCTCAGTCCTAGGTAATTCCATTGATGAATTAAAGTCACCCAACCCAGTTGACATAATCTGCCTCTCTGAACACCATGTGACCACTTGTATAGGAACTAGGCCTAAGCACAATGAGAAACTCAGACAGGAGAGTACTGCAAATGTTAGAATAAAGAAAGGTTCTCATAAAAGTATAATTAAAAATAATGTAAGTATATTTCATCAAAATATTGGGAGTTTAAAGAATAAAGTAGATGAGCTTCTGGTTTGTTTAGAAGATTTAGAAGCTGAGAATGAAATAGATATACTATGCCTGTCTGAGCATCACATTGTTACTGACATGGATAAGGTAAATGTAAGTGGTTATAAGCTCTCCGCACATGTAATGAGAGAAAATATGGAGAAAGGAGGAGTTGCCATATATGTCAAAAGTTATCATTGTGCAAAAAGTATAGAAACAAAAAAGTTTCGTATAGAGAAACATATAGAAGCATGTGCCTGTGAGCTTAAATTAAATAAAGGCACATTTATAATTGTAACTGTATATAGGTCCCCATCAGGAAATTTTCATCTATTTCTGAAAAATTTGGACTCCTTGTTGTGCTATCTGTCAGACAGGGGGAAGCAAATTATTATTTGTGGGGACTTCAATGTAGATTCTCTGAAAGAGGGTAATAGGAAAAATGACCTTGAAGTATTACTCGGTTCTTTCAATTTGACACCCGTTATTGATTTTCCTACTCGGGTGGTAAAGGATAGCAGCTCACTGATAGATAACGTCTTTATAGACCAAGATAAGTTTAACCAGATAAATGCTCAGCCTGTTGAGAATGGTCTTTCTGATCATGGTGCACAGCTAGATACAATATATGACATAGCTCCATTCAGCAATACTAAACAGTCCTCCAAAGTAGTACGTTCAGTCAACGATTTAACAATTGCAAATTTCAGGGAAAGCCTACAGCAGTTAGACTGGGATGAGGTGTACCGTGAACCTGATGCCAATTTAAAATATAATTTATTTCATGACATTTTTGTAAATGCATTTGAAAACTGCTTCCCCAAGAAAATAGTTAAATATACTCGTAAGAAACCTTGTAACAAACCATGGCTTACTAAGGGTATAAAAATATCTTGTAACCGGAAAAGGGAAATGTATCTGACAGCAAGAAAGAGTAGTGACCCAGAAACTATCAAAAATTATAAAAACTACTGTGTTATATTAAGAAAAGTTATTAAAAAATCCAGGAGTATGTGTATCATGTCTGAAATCAGCAACTCTGATAATAAAATTAAAACAATTTGGAATATTATTAAAAGAGAAACAGGTCAACCAAGAGCAGAGGAAAACAGTATTACCACCAAATTGAATGAAAACTTTACAAACAAAAAGTCAGAAGTTGAAAATATTTTTAATAATCATTTTCTAAATGTTGTGGATATAGTAGGATCCAGGTGTTCATTAGAAGATGCTAGGCTGTTAATGGAAAAGGCCATACCTATGCAATTTGATACAATTGAAATCTCACCCACTTCTCCCTCTGAAATTAGGAAAATAATAAACTTGCTTAAAAGCAAAAACTCACATGGAATTGATGGCATTTCCAGCAAAATACTAAAAGCTTGTTCTCAACAGATAAGTAAGATTCTCAGCCACCTGTGTAATAGCTCTCTGGAACAGGGCATTTTCCCTGATAGGCTGAAATATGCTATTGTTATACCTTTGCATAAAAAGGGGGATAGATCTGATGTCAACAATTACCGTCCAATCTCCCTTCTAACAGCTTTATCCAAAATTTTTGAGAAAGTAATGTATTCAAGAGTAGCTGCACATATCTGTAAAAATGAAGTACTAACAAAATGTCAGTTTGGTTTCCAGAAAGGTTTTTCAACAGAAAATGCCATATATGCTTTCACCAGTCAAATTTTGAATGATCTGAATAACCGAACACCTCCCATTGGGATTTTTTGTGATCTCTCAAAGGCTTTTGATTGTGTAAATCATGAAATTCTGCTAGACAAGCTCAAGTATTGTGGCATGAGTGGGACAGTGCACAAATGGTTTAATTCATACCTAACTGGAAGAGTGCAGAAAGTTGAAATAAGTAGTTCTCGTAACATGCAAAGATCAGCACATTCCTCAAACTGGGGAACTATCAAGAATGGGGTTCCACAAGGGTCAGTCTTGGGTCCTTTGTTGTTCTTATTATATATTAATGACTTGCCATTCTATATTCATGAAGAGGCAAAGTTAGTTCTCTTTGCTGATGATACAAGTATAGTAATCACACCTGAGAAACAAGAATTAACTGATGAAATTGTCAATACTGTCTTTCAGAAAATTACTAAGTGGTTCCTTGTAAACGGACTCTCACTGAATTTTGATAAGACACAGTACATACAGTTCCGTACAGTGAATGGTATGACGCCACTAATAAATATAGACCTTAATCAGAAGCATATAGCTAACGTAGAATATTCCAAATTTTTAGGTATGTCCATTGATGAGAGATTAAATTGGAAGAAACACATTGATGATCTGCTGAAACGTTTGAGTTCAGCTACTTATGCAATAAGGGTCATTGCAAATTTTGGTGATAAACATCTTAGTAAATTAGCTTACTACGCCTATTTTCATTCATTGCTTTCATATGGCATCATATTTTGGGGTAATTCATCACTGAGGAATAAAGTATTTATTGCACAGAAGCGTGTAATCAGAATAATAGCTGGAGTCCACCCAAGATCATCCTGCAGACATTTATTTAAGGATCTAGGGATATTCACAGTAGCTTCTCAGTATATATACTCTCTTATGAAATTTGTTATTAACAACCAAACCCAATTCAAAAGTAATAGCAGTGTGTATAACTACAATACTAGGAGAAAGGACGATCTTCACTATTCAAGATTAAATCTAACTTTGGCACAGAAAGGGGTGAATTATACTGGCACTAAAGTCTTTGGTCACTTACCAAATAGTATCAAAAGTCTGACAGATAACCAACAAGTATTTAAGAAGAAATTAAAAGAATTTCTGAATGACAACTCCTTCTACGCCATAGAGGAATTTTTAGATATAAATTAAGAAAAAAAAATATTAAAAAAAATAAAAAAAATAAATAAATAAAAATAAATAACAACACAAAAAAATAAAGTTGTTATATTAACTTAAGTATGTTGTTAAATTAACCTAATTATGTCATGTATTGGAAAATTTGACTCGTTCCACATCATTACGAAATATCATATTCATGATCCATGGAACTAGTATTAATCTAATCTAATCTAATCTAATGTACAGTCAGATGCCCTAGCATATTTATATGTATAGTTTGTTTCTTTTTTTGTTTCATTAGTCTTAATATTAAGAATCAGCTCCCCAAGCTAAGCTGTCCCAAGCAAACCTCATAATTTCTGCTTAGCTACTGGAAATTACATCTATTTGAATGACGTTGCTTTTTTCAAGACTTGCCTCCTCCTCAATTTTTGCCCCAGAAATTCCCTCCGTTTGCAAACTTACGCTCACTGATGCCTCAGGATATGTCCTTTCAACTGATTCCTTCTTTAGTCAAGTTACAACGCATGTTTCTGTTTTCCACTATTAGATTCGATGTTAACATATTTCTCCTTTTCAGAAACGCTATTGCCAGTCAGTATTTTATATCCTCACTACTACGACCATAGCGAGTAATTTTGCTGGTTATTTAACCAAAATCGCTTTGGACTACCACCTTCAGTGTCTCATTTCCTAGTCCGAATCCCTCATCATCGGTTGATTTGATTCGACTACATTCCATTGCCGTAGTTTTACTTCAGTTAATGTTCATTTTGCAACCTCTTTTCAAATCACTGTCCATGTCTTTCAAGTGTTCTTCCAACTCTTTTACCCCCATCCCCCCAAACAAAAGTACAGTAACAACGTGCAGACTTCAGTTTCTTTGTTTGTTTGTTTTTTTGTTTTTTTGTTTTCTAATTCATACTTCCTACTCTCTTGTGCCAAACTCGTCATCTCAGAGCAGCATTGCGCCTGGCATGTTCAGAGAAAGACAGAAGTACAGTAATATAAATAAGTAATGAAATAAATAGGTACTGCAGGGCAGCCAAGGTGAAAGAAATTGAGAGAAGTGAAGAAGTCGAGAAAAGACATGGTCGTTGGAAGGACTGACTCAGCACAAGGAAATGCCAAAATAACCTTCGGTGAAATTAAAATCAAGGGCGGTAACACTAAAAGGGCTACAGAAATTTCAATTTTACATGGCAGTTCATGTCAAAACGGCCGCATAACCAATTTTTTAATTTAATATGCAGATCATCATAGTCATTAAAGACAAATGTTCAACGCTGCATGAAACCTACAAGTATTATTCGCTGGAACCAGTGATTGCACTCCTAAATACTTCAACATCTCACTTCTATTACTGATGGAGGCCTGTTGTTTCTTCAGCCTTGGGTTTGTTTTGGCTCGCTCGTGACAGCGATGTTAACATGGGAGAACAGTAGTGTCATTAAGCTGTGGTAGGTGTAGAACAGGGAGTGGGAGTGTGTTAAGTCTGCACCGCCGGAGTGTCACAGAATTCGAGCCGCTGACGAATCCACAACTGCATTCACTCTTGAGCTTCCCTGTCGAACCAGAATTGATGTCCACATCTGTCGCCAAAGATGTGAAAATCACATGGTGAAAGATCCAGGCTGTACAGAAGATGTTGCAGTGTTTCTCAACCAGATTGCTGCACTTTTCTTTGTGCAGCTTGGATATTTCATTTTGTGATATTCATATCTTTGGTGACTTCAAGAAAGACGTTTGGGGGTGTAGGTTACAGTCGGATGATGAAGTGAAAGAGTAGGTGTGCTTTTGGATCCATCAGCGAGGACCGCATTCTGCACAACAGGAAGTGATCGTCTCGCCTTCCAGGGGATAAAAATCTCACGTGATGATTACTTTTGAATGATACCATTCCACATTCCAATTGTGGTGGGAGTTCGATTTTTATTTGACTGCCCTTGATAACATGGATCTGGAGTGAGATATTTCGCAGAGTACTAAAGTTAGAGAGAATAATAGTAAAATTGCAAGGGTTGGCAGCAACAGTTACTGAATCAAATAACATGTATATTAACAAGGAACAGTCTTAAGGTGATTCATTGGGTGAGGAGAGCATGACGATTTCATACGCAATGGAAATCCCTATGGCCAGTGGAGGCAAAGAAGGGTGTTACCAATGATGCGCCTACTTCTTTATCACCACCACCGATCTCCAGTCTTCCTCAATTGGGATGACACTGGGAAACAATTACCAGTATGAGAAAGATGACCAGCGTTATAGAAAGATGGAAAAACAGCACAGAAGAGAGGGAGAACATTACAAAAAGGCAAATGAGCGTCATAAAAAAGTTGGACCAGTGTCAGTAGGATTCGCACGCTGAGACTTCTGTACAAATATAGTAAACCATACAGACAATGCATCCATTGCGGGAATTGGCGATCTCGACGATTCTATCTGTTGTCAACAATGATAGTGGTGGGATACCGTCCCATGAATTCCAAGAATTTCGAGAATGTTACAGTTTCCAATTTGGAGTCGGATAACAAATGAGAAAAGAAATATTTCTTCGTGTGATATAATTCAGAAATTAATTTTTACTGTAAAACCATTATTCTTGCCAACGTCATGATTATAGACCAACTGAAAGGACCCTGTAGGTTTTGATGAGTAAGTTTCTAAGTATCAACATACGTGACACAAATGGTCATATCTTTTGATTTAATTGACTTAGGTGTTTCACTTTTTTAGGTCGCCAAGGGACCGCAGACATTAATATGTGACGTAAATTTGAACTACATATATCTACTCATTCCTGACAAATAGGGTTTTAAACAGTCTCACAGACAGACAAGCCAGACAGACAACAAAGTGATCCCTAGGGTTCCGTTTTCACCAATAGACCCCTAAAAAGCTTTTCAAGAAGACAGAAGGAAATTTTGTAGCACTCTGGCGCATCAGTAAATAGCAATATGAATCGAACAATGTGCAGTTCAAACAGATAGACGAACAGTTCAAGGAACATAAAGAACATTTTGAGAAGATAGGGCTGCGGTTACGATTCACATGCAACGGTGTGACGAAAAGATGGTGGAAATGGACGAAAAGATCAGGAAAAAATCAGCATTCTGAAGGAAAAATGAAACTGATAACTGAGGAAGAAGTCAGTGCTTCTGAGAGTTAGGTCCGATATCTGAATAAGTGAAGAGTACGACTAACAAATTGCGCAAGGGTTTTGATATGTTTAAGGAGTGGAGCGATAAAGTAATGGACGATCTAACAAAATTAAAGAAACAAGTAAGGTACTTGTTTTTAGGAGTGATGTAGGTTTGATTAGGAACGTACCAGTTAACTTAAAAGATCAGGAGAAAATAAGCGTGTTGTTCTAATTCAAGGGAATAGAGACCGGTATCAATCGTCGCAGTCACGAAGCACTGGAACATTCGCTTAAGAATTAGTGGTTCAGGGAACTGTATGAGAATCTGGGAAACATTAATGAGTGAAGAAGATAATCGGAATGAGGAATTACGTCAGTTATTGTACAGTCTCTTCCACAAGCGCAACGATCCTGTAACACCATCTGTGAATTTTCAATCAGCAGGACCGGTAGGAATAAGGTATCAGGAGGTTGAAGGCGACGAAACAGAAGTACGTCCTGTTACCGGACAGATCAAATAGTTTGTATCCAAAGACATTGATCAAACAGTTCCACCAAGATGGACTTCCGATGTCATGATCTGCCAGTACAAAATTAGTTTCACTTGCGCATACATTTGTAAAGAGGCGACTTTCGAGGAATTTAGACAGGCGTTTTTGCAAGAGTTTTGAGCACAAGACATGCAGGAGCACGTGAAGCAGAGCATTTTGATGTTGATTCGTTACGCAGGAGCAGCATTTCCTTAGTCCAAATCAATAATCCAAAGAAATGATGAAGAGAAGCCGGTTGTCGGATGCACTGTTTGAGCAAGAAGAGTTAATAAAGATCTGCCAAACAAAGTTGCCAAACAGGATACAGGAAGATATTCTAATCTGTCCTGGAGCGAACGATGTATGTGTGTTCTTACATTTAGTGGGTAAGTGTTGTGGTTGAATGTTGTAAACCATGTTGTAGCATATGTTTGTAAAGGTATCAATGATGTGTTATTGTAATACCATACATGTGCTTGTAGTAACTAAATTGATGTTGAGTATATGTGTATTTTGAACACAAGATATCCACCTGTGTGTGGGGTCACCAAGACATTGCCTGGATCTATTAACACTGTAAAACCAGTTAGTATCTATGTTCAGTATTGTTTTATCTAGTGTTTTCCTTTCACTTACATGTATTGCAAATAAATTTATCTTTGTAACAGCTTACGTGAGTGTTTGTGAGGAGGCTTGTAAAGGTAAGTGTGTATGTCCTTGTTGTCGGCTTCAAAGTAGGTCAACCTTTCTAACCAAGAAATGTTGCATGAAACCCATCAGTCGATGAACATGTGAAACAAAAATTGAAAATTAGTACCGCTAGACCAGCTAAAATGTCTTTGATGTACTTGTGCTGGAAAGTAGTTTTGGCAGTTTACACCAGTATCTATTTTAAAACTTATGGGGAGGTGACGTTACTTGGCAGTATATGCCAAAACTGTCACGTAACCTATATTTGAACTGCAAATTGTGATGTCCCTACATACTGTAATATTAGTGTAACATTCCGGCTGCGAGTGCAAGTGATGATGCGCTACCTTAATTGAAACGCCAACTTTCTTTGCTGTGACGACAGTGCTCTTTGCTGGAAAAAAATTTAACCTTTTCTGCAATTGTGGGAGATAATGAATGGCTATTGGAGATTGTTTTCTTTTTGGGTCAGATAACTTTGCATATAGATTAATTTGAAGTGCGGGGGAGATACAACTTGTAATCGCAATTATCAAGAATAAAAAATTTCTCTTATGAAAACGAAGGTAAATATCTACGAAACTTTATTCGGTGTTGGATCACCGGACATTCATAAAACTATTAGTGTGTTTAGCAATACAGTGAATAGTGATTTCTTCGCAAATTAACAATACCGGGTGAATTTTTTACTATCACGGTCCGAACGATGCTCAATATTTCGCCGTCAGCTTGTCTGTTTAAGACGTTCCCTAAGCGACCAGTTTGTTAGACGATAACACACTGCCATTGTTTTTAAACCTTCTCATTCTGAATGTCCTTCTAGAAAATCTTACGGCAACTGTAAGTACTTTAGTTTCCAAGAGAGATGGAGTCTTCATCGCGAGTTGTAGCAGTTTTCTCCGACTTTGCCTGGCGTTCTCTAAGAACCAGAGAAACGGGAGCCTCCGACCACCAACTCATTCTCTACCTAACCCGTTCTCTCCTTACAGCAGCCACGAAGTAAACATAATCATCTATAGTCACGTTTTTTTTTCACAGTTTTTATCTTAGACAGGCAAAAAAGAATTTTAAAATGTATGCATCTAGCAAAAAAATAAAAAAATAAATCAAGAGTTTAAATGCAGTATCAGTCTTATCTGTGTCAAAATCAAAGGTCAAGTTAGTTAGTTAATTCATTTTTTTTACGATGTAGCAGTTCATTAAAATATGCACATCACAACAGTCAGTAAGGTCAAATCTTGAATGTTCCATGGAAACTCAATACAGTATTCACTGCTGCAAATTACTGTATTGCTAAACATTTCTGCATCTCCTTTCATCTTAATACTGTGTGGTAAACCTGTTAATTCTACGGTCTTTGGTGCTTTTTATCTGGCTCGCGATGGAGAAGTTAATTTAGAACAATATATTAGTAAAGTTGTTTTGGTGATGAAACCCGTCTCCGGCCAGGAAAAGAGCAGGGAATGGCAGGCGTGTTACACGGCAGGAGCATTGCAGAGCCGGGTTGTGTACCATAAAAACTGCATTGTGCAAGGAAAAAGGAACCGATTGCAGCTAGATAAGATTTGAAAGCCAGGTGGGAACACAAAACTTCAGAGCGTGGGACCGGTCATTGAGTACTGCCACGTAGAAATGTTTGTTCCAATTCTCGTAACGGGTTCTGTGATCGACTGTCAGTAATTATTTTGATAGAAGTGGCGAGTTCCCGCACACGCATATGTGCAAAGCATTTGATTTTCTGTGGCTGGAAATATGAAATGTAGGAGGACGGATTTTCTGCAGTCTTCCCTGTGCCATACCACAATAATTAACTATGACGAAATCCCTGACAGTAGGAATTTATTAAACTTGCTTAGTAAGCTGCAGTTGGGTGGCGAGATTCTGATGTTGGCAGAACCAGCGAATTTTTGGGGAACGAAGTCAGAACCCAATTGCACCAGGGATACTGAAGTGAACTCTTGGTTCAGAGGCACCGTTGAGAACACACTACACTCCACACAGGCACCAAGTATATTCGCAGTGAGAGATGTCTCCAGCTTCGAGAAAAGTACACAGTCCGAGTTGAACTCACAAATTCCATCCGCTGTTTCCCAGACGCTGCAGAAGACGTCTTCCAGACTCGCAACAATTAAGCAGCAGATGCAGTAACGAAGGCGAGAGGGACACGATACCAGCTAGTTTTCATCACCGTCTCATTGCACAGATTCAGTATGTACTACTAGCTAGTTGCACCTGTCATGCATTCTGGCGAAAGTATTCGTTTCTGTTTTTCCATGGAATTTTCTTAAAATAGCTAACCAGTTGCAGTCATTGGCCGCATGCTCGAAATAGTTTCATGTTGTGCTTTTAGTGTCCATCCACCAGCGCCAAGGCTGCTGTTCGTATTTGGCAGTGTCTGATCACTTATTTAGTGGTTATACCTTTATATTTCATTCAGTGGATAAATCTTTTTGTTGTTATAGTGACCACTAGTTTCCTTTCGTAGTTTCATGGATTCCTTCATTAGTATACCCGTTTGAGGTGTGGTAACCACTAGTAAATTTCATTCAATAAGATGTCCATTGCGGGACATAGTTTCTGTTAAATTTTGAGGATCTTATGGAGAGCTTTCCATCGGTATAGGTCACCACTGATCGGACATGTAGCACCTTATGGGCAAACTAACAGCTCAACTGACACCTCACACAGTGTAAACACAGAGGAAAGGGAGGACAGGTAAAAGAGCACGTTGGAGGCCTCTGTCAGAGGCACGACTGCCCTAATAATAGATCAAGAAACTGTTGTCGACAAGGAAGACACAGGAGATTCAGAATTACAGTCCGAATCGAGAAAAGAGCTCTGTAAGACTTGACATTAAACGAAGCGGAATATGCAGGTAACATTCTATCGGAATTTCAAAAATCATTGGAGGAAATGACAGCCAAACAACAATTCAAAGTGGAATGTAGAATCTATGAAACAGACGATGTCGTCCCCACACACGGCACCAGTTGCTTTCCGTTCCTGTATCCAACTGCAGAGGCAAAGGGTTGACCTGTGTGGTGTGACGGGTGGCGTACACGGGCCAGTACTGTTCTGTAGTCTGTTAAATACAACACGTACGAGGGACACCCTCATGTACACATCAGTATTTGTGGCAGGAAACACTATTATTACTTTTGGCCCTCGTGATAACGGTGAAAGTAAGAATGCGTATGTCAGTCATATCGTGATTACGAACAACTTGCAGGTCAACCTTGCATCGCGGGAAGTGCAATAGCGGCGCGTTTCGTTCATTTCTCGCGTCAAGTTCGCGTTCCAATTTCTCGGCATGTAATTGGCTTATTGGATGTAACCGGTTCCATTATTCTTGTGATTTCTCATTTTATTGAGTGCGTATCGAATAATATGGGGTGTACATTAAAAAAAACAATGTTTGCACACGGTTCATAATGTCTCATAGTATTTACATTCTTGAGTCCCTGCCATACATTCAAAACCGTTTGTCAGTATCTATTGCGTTTCCAGAGATATTGGCTGTGAAACGTTTAGGTAGGACACCGTGTGTATACGAACAGTGTTAGCAAAGCTTGATGGAATGAATTCTGAAGTAAAGCGAGGTATACGTTTATATTTTATTATGCATTCTGCTAATTACGTATGTACTGGAGAGTAATTTCAAATTTAATTTATAAGTCTACTTTCCGTTGTAATCACTGACGATGTGTAGAAAGAAATGAGTGCTATAATTCATTGTTACAGCTATTCCCTCGATTTCAGCCATGAGGATATGTAATGATCTCAAGAATACTTATGGAAATGGAAATGAAGTCCCATGGTTCTTTACAGAGCGTAGGGGAATGATGCGGGAGACCCGCACCGCTTTACTAGGTAAGGTCCTAGTGGAGGTGGTTTGCCGTTGCCTTCCTCCGACCGTAATGGGGATGAATGATGATGATGAAGACGACACAACAACACCCAGTCATCTCGAGGCAGGAAAAATCCCTGACCCCGCCGGGAATCGAACCCGGGACCCCGTGCTTCTCTTAGTTTCTCTTCTTCGTGTTTGTACAAACTAACGAATCCTTCTATGTAGAGCCAGAAACATTTAGTATGAATACTCATGGAAATGTGAGGTGAGTTAAGACACATTCTCCGTACGTGACTGGTTTGTAGTACTCCTCTTGTACGTGGCTTTTTATTTGGTACCTTAGCCTGTGACGAAGGCAACCACTGGTTAAATCCTGAGCTGGAGAACGGCGTACAGGCTTTCGAATTAATGAGCTTGTACACTAGACAGCGCATTTTCTCTAAACCCGAGAGTGTTTAAACTTGTGGTACTCAGGTGCTCTCTGTTATTCAATTCAATGTGACGCCTGCCCGCAATTTGAATGGATTTTATTAAATGTTTGATGTCATCATAGTTAGTACATTTTCTTGTTTGGATTTCTTTTAGCATTCACTCTTTTATTTTGGCATGAGTATGAGTTTCCTGTACATCAAAGCCCGAAGAATAGTGACATTTATTCAAAACGTACTGCGGAATTTGAAAACAACAACAATCACTATTGAACGCAATTACTGTTTGCCATTAAGCATCAGTTTCAGACGTAGACCTGTAGAATGAAGAAGTAGCAACATACCTATCAGCTAAAAATCTATGTATTAACGTAATCTTCCGTCGGTTCTTGGTAGAACAACTTGATAATAAATGAAAAGCACCAGTTTGTTGTGTAGAACAAAACCAAACTGGTACTTTTCATTTATTAAAAATCTATGTATTCAAGAAATCTTGTTCATTCCGTAGAACCGATTCATAAGGTGATCAGAACAACGTATTGTTGCTATATTGCTGAAAATACTGTTTTGGTTCACAGCTGCGAATGGAAATTTGTTTTCGTTATACGTTAAACCAAGTAAATGTGACACTTCTGAATTAATCAGGTTCTGGGCTACATGTCTAATTGCATCGATAACGTTATATTGTCGAAATTCTGCGTAATGTTCGCTTAGAATTTTCCAAGTTGGTTTGTACAATGTGTTACTCTGGAGAAACCATCACACTTAAGGAAGTGGACTGATAAGTAATGAGAAAGTTCTCTGCGTAATCGACGAGAAGGAGAACACGTGGGAAACATCGGCAAGAAGAAGGGACAGCCGACAGGTCATGTGTTATGACATCAGGGACTTACTTACGTGGTACTAGAGAAGGCTGTAGGGGTGAAAACTGTAGAGGAAGGATCAGATTTGGATATATCCAACAACAACAAAAAAAAAGAAATATGAAAAAGAATCCATGTCATTACTGACCGTGACCCACATTTGAAGTTGTTTGGCTGGCTGGTGCAAGTCTTTTTACTTGACACCTCTTTGGCGACTTTAGTGTCGATGATGATTAGAAGAGCACCCAGTCCCATAGCCGATAATGTCTCCGACCCAGGCCAAAATCAAACTTCGGACATCCTGGTCTAGAGGCAACAAAGTTAATGCAGCGTTTATTGCACATTGCGGCCGCAGTATCGTTTTTTTCTTATTTTTCCAAAAAAATTTCAGTAACACAAAGGGAAAGATTACAGAGGAAAAACAGGAACGAGAAAACAAAAGCCCAATGGAGGCAGCAGGTGTTCCCGGAACTATCCAACGCTCTGTCTTTGGAAGGTAAGATTCAGCATGTTGGCAAAGAGTTATCGAAATCGGGGCAGTTGCAAGCAGGACCAGTAAGCCGTGGACATTAACTGGTGAAAAGCGAATGGTCATCATCATCTTCATCAGTACCGACAAAAATTTACAAAGTGACCACCCAAACATATAATCGTATTAGTCTTCGTCTTCGGAAAGAAGGAATTAGCCGGCCGCAGAATTATGTCAGTGGAATACACGGCTTCAAAAGAACTTATGAGGAAAGCCAGTTGCCTCCTGAGATTCGACCAGTTTCCTAGATGGCCACGACAAGTAAACCGGTGCTGCGTATCTAAAAACACACATCTGAGTTTGTGTCACCAATCCCGATACGATATAGAAGTTCGTTGGTGGAAATGAGATTCCTGACCACCCCGTGCCTGCAGGAAGCCTCGGCCATTGATAGAACCGGGAGGCTGATGTTGGTTCATTCAATTTTCCAGCATATTCCCGGTGGTAATTGTTCAACGGAATTGGGGCAGGGAATCTCTTCCCAGCAGGTCAACCAAACCTCGATTGTAAGAACTGGCCGCTGCAATATGTCAGCCGCCACATTGCTTACAGCAAGGCAGAGGATTCAAATGAGTGTCTATTTAAAATACAGATGACCAACGTCAACAGGGATATCAAGACACGCTGCACTCGCTGAGGTCAATAGCCGAGACCTAAAGGTATATAATTGCTCATTGATTATCAATACAGTGCTCGGAACGTGTAACACAGACGCCTTCCTCTCAATGTCAGGAGGGGCATATCTGCAGAGAAAATGTAGCTTCGTCACAGTCTCGTATGGAAACCTGAAGATACGACGCTTCCATATAAAGTTACCTGACAACTGCTTCAGTTTCTTACCCAAGAGGGCGGTAAGTGTATCCAAAATTCGTACTGTCTGAAGAAGGGTAAGAGAGCGTCGTTCGAATTCCAATATTGCTCCTGGATCTTGCCAGTAACCGATTTCCAGAGCTAGATGGCGAACTGCGGAGTGGTTCCAACGAATAATGGAGGACATTGGGCCGATTCTTACTCTGAAATGAGGAAATTGGCACATTCGTGGTGGAAATCCTGTCAGAAAATTTATGAAAGAAGATCCTAATTTACAAGCTTTATATTATTAAAATATATCAATCGAGACCTGTCAGGATTTCCTTCACAGGTCAACGGAAGATTCGTGCTGGTATACAGAGTGTCCTAGGGGAAACGATCAGTATTCAGGGGTATGGCAGGAACGATCATTTGGAGCGAGAAAGACCATAAACATGGGCTCTAAAATAAGTACGTGAAGAACTATGAGCACTGGTTCTGTAGAAACGTGTTTTGCAGTAGAAGATGAACAAGTGTTTGTAGCTGCTAAAGTATACACTTCAGAACCCATGTTTATTTCAAATTTACTTTCTCTTATCGGTCCGTACTATCTACCTCTCAAAATGTAGAAAGCAAAGGGCTTACAGTATAAGAGATTTATTTCACTGTATCGAAGGTGAAGAGCCGCTCATAGCTCAAAGGTATGGATTTTAGAGCTCATGTTACTAGACTTTTTGGCTTCGAATGATTGTTCCCATCATATCCTTGAAAATTGATCATTACTATTAGGACACCCTGTGTAATGTGGGTATAGAACGAGTGGACACACTCATTCCGGCTATGGCTACTGATACTGAAACTATGGGAACACCTAATTTCTGAATGACACATAGGATGCTGTGTACCAAATTATGATCTAAAAATAACGCTCACGCAAAAATAAAGTTGAAGTAAGTCAATCTGTACGTAGAGCAAGCAATAATGGAAACCGAAACGTAATTTAGGAAAAGGAATTGAAATTCAGGAGAAGAAATGAAAGCTTTATCGGTTAGTCAGTGACATTACAGGCTGATTAGAGATGTCAAAGGGCTTGGCAGACAGTTGAACAGAAAGCCCACCGTCTTGAATGCAGCGCACTGTTGAAGGTAGCAAAACTAAATCTGCTGACGCTATGATAATTAGATTGGCAGTTGGGCATTGTAAGTCGCAGACGAGTTTGGCGTTTGAGCAGCATATTATTGCTGACCATAGATGTATGGACAATATAAAATTTGCACTTGCTGTAGAACGGAAAGATTTTCTCTAAATAACAAAAATAAAAATTTTGACATCATACGTAATTTAAGGAAGACTCTCGGACAAGGCACTTGAATTTGCGCGCTCAGTAACCTGATTCGCTAACTTCAATGCCAATTAAGTCAGCAACGGCGCAACGTTTTCAATTTTTCTTAACCGTTATTTGTCACTGTAGCCGACATAACCGTATTGAGAGATTCAGCAAATGTTTAGATGATTTTGATAGTTCTCATTTATTTCTCGGTCTCAATTGCACAATTTTAATTACGTCACATGTTTCGCTCACACTGGATCGTCTTCAGATGTAAGTTGTTGGATCAGCAACCCGCTCTATTCTACTCAGAACCGCATATCAGAACGCATCCTCCCCTGCAAGCTTTTCCGGCTGTTTCTGACGACCGTGTGTAGTGAAAATCTAACAGAAGGAAATAATACTCCAATGTCTCTCCCACCTCCTCATACAGCGCATCCCTAAAACAATATTCCAGTTTCTAATGTCTAACACATCGTATGCCTGTTAGCTCTTCCAAGTACTATAAGGTTGCAGTTCTCAATAAACCCATCAGCACACCACTTGGGGCAAATAACTACTCACGGTCCACCTCAATCATCTTGCTCTTTATTTAAGTAATCTGTGTTTCGAACAATCTAATACTGTTCTCCTTCTTTCCCCATCTCTTAGTAATCATATCATTGCCACATTCCTGTAGCAGACAATGTCTATAATTTATGTCGAATTTTCTAGTCTATCAGTCAATGTTTCCGATATGTCCCATGCTTCGTCCTTTATGTGTAATCTTACTTCCCAGAAAGGAGATTTCTTTCAGTCCTTTAAACGGCCACATATACTTCAAGAAAACACACTTTCTATCTCTTCCATGTTTCAGCTGAATGCCACAGTCGCATAATCCCACAAAATTCCTCTATCACTTTATTGGTAACCTACCGGTTTTCAGTCGCACTACTACTCAGCAGCGCACATCGTCTCCAGCCCTGAGATATTATTATATTATTAAACCAACCAGCACAAATTTCATTCAGTTCCCTTATCCAACCTATAACCACCAAAGTGTTTCCCATATTCGTCTCACAAGCACTTTCAAGGTGATGCTCCCATGAACTCAATCCATCTATCTGTTTACGACTAATGGTGAACCAAATATGTGAAAACACTTTTCAGCCGACATGTGGAAGCACAAATATAGACATCCATACAGCTTAGATCCGCGTTCGGGCCCTGGTGGGCCTATCAGGACCAACCAGTTGCAGTGTCATCCTTTGACAGTGGAGTCACTGGATTCGTTACGGAGAGCCTGGAGTCGGCACACCGTTCTCCCGTTCACTATCAACTTTCTTGATCTTGTAGCGTCTACTTCTAACACAAATTTCTCCTTGGTAGGAATCACGGATCTGGGTGGATACTATTCCATCAAGGAAAAATCCCAGGCAGTACGGGGACCTGTAGTTTGGCCCTCCACATAGTGGCCAGACATGTCGACCACTGAGCTACTGAGGCAGACGACGCCAATCTTGGAAATCATAATTACAGCAAATTTATCCACAAATATCTCAAGTTTTCGTCTGTAACACTTTCAGTTCCTGCCACTAAGAAAAATTTTGGGCCGAGAAAGCCAGCCACTTAAGCTATCACTAGAAACGTTACTGGCAAATTTGTGTTCGATACATCGTAAAGGCTAATGTATACTAAAAAAGGTGAAGCTTAAAGTTTTATTTTTCATATTTATTTTAGTTCTTGTATTTATTACGGATTTTATATAATAATGGCAAAAAAATAAGTGTTCTTCCAAAAAAGTGTGAGTTCCGTTGTTGAGCAGTTACATACGTAAATGTTTTTTTATGAAAAGGTATGAAATATTCCAGCCCGCAGACATGTATGTTGCTTTCTAGGCAATACGAGTATGTTTCTTTCTTGCTTTTTTGCCAGTAAATTGTCTAATTTTCTTCAAACAAATCTAAAAATATTTATCTGTAAAGGAATCTGGTTTAACACAAATATCGGTATGAAAAATATTAGAGAAAAGAATTGTAGCTGAAATTGACATGAATATGAATTTTCTTCAGCCAGTTCTACTGAGCTATTTCTACCTCCGACATAGACTCACTGAGTTCACTCAACTAACCTGACATATTTGTAGTAGAATTACAGCAAACTGCAAAATTTTACTAGTACAGACACGAAACTCACTATAAAGCGAGCAGACATTGCCTCCATCAGTCGTGACAACACCACTTAAATTCGCTCTGTTTCTTTAAAATAATACTAGAAGCTGACCACAGAAGCCATCACCTGTCAAGAATCAGATAGCGTGACATCCGTACACTGTTCTCATACGAGAAGAGTCCAGCGTTCGGGCAATAGGTGACTCACACCTCGAGAAAATCGCGTCCCGAGCTACTCACTGGATCGGTTTTTTGAACATAACGTTGGTTCGTCACCAAAGTGTAAACGTTTTGAACTGCACCACTATTCAAAATATCCTTGTCTCTACTCAGTCCAGAATGAGATTTTCACTCTACAGAGGAGTGTGCGCTGATGTGAAACTTCCTGGAAGATTAAAACTGTGTGCAGGACCGAGACTCGAACTCGGGACTGCTTTCACTTTCAAGTGCTCTACCAACATTTTTCCTCCTTTTTTTTTTTGTTGATCTCATTTTGTTCGTTATAGTTGATTCCTTTTCTTCGGGGCGAACGTCCCATGACGTACGTTTAAATACTTCGTTGACCCATTAACTCAGTTTTCTTATTGCAGAGGACCGCTATCGCTGTGACCGAACACGCTGAGCTACCGTGCCAGCTTTTAGAAAAATCTAGTTTTGTTCGTTATAGTTCGTTGCATTTGTTCGTGGAGGACGCCCCTGACGCCCGATGAAGTTCATTTTTGATCCATTCACTCAGTTTATTTAACACAGAGGGCAGCTAACCCTCTGATGGAACACGCTCAGTTACCGTGCCGGCACCACACAAGCGCGACTCACGCCACGTCCTTATAGCATCACTTCTGCCAGTACCTCGTTTCCTACGTTCCAAACTTAACAGAAGCTCTCCTGCGAAACGTACAGAACTAGCACTCCCAGAAGAAGGGATATTGCGGAGACATGGCCTAGCCATAGCCCGCAGTGGCCCGTGAAAGACAAAGGTCCCGAGTCCGAGTCTCGGTCCGGCACACAGCTTTAATCTGCAAGAAAGTTTCATCTTCTTAGTCTTTTGTTAGTGGTCTCTCTCTCAGTTTTTCACTATATCATTATTTGATTACAGTGATCATTTCATCTCCGTCACACATTTATCTTTTTATTTTATTTATCTCTTTGTTTTTGAGTCATCAGTCTTCTGACTGCTTTGAAGTGGTCTGCCACGAATTTCTCCCCTGTGCCAGCCTCTTCACATCAGGGTAGCACTTGCAACCTGCATCGTCGATTATTTGCTGCGTGTATTCACAGTTTTTAACCTTCTATGGTTTTCACCCTCTACAGCACCCTCAAGTACCATTGAAGGTATTCCGTGATGCCTTAACAGATATCCTACCATCCTGTCCCTTCTTTGTGTCAGTGTTTTTTATATATTGCTCTCCGCACCGATTCTCCACAGAACCTATTCATTCCAAACCTTACCAGTCCACCTAATTTTCAGCGCTCTTGTAGCACAACATCTCAAATGATTCGATTCTCTTCTTCTCCGATTTTCCCACAGTCCATGTCTCACTACGATACAATGTTGTGCTCAAAACGTACATTCTCAGAAATTTCAAAAAAAAAAAAATGGTTCAAATGGCTCTGAGTACTATGCGACTTAACTTCTGAGGTTATCAGTCGCCTAGAACTTAGAACTAATTAAACCTAACTAACCTAAGGACATCACACACATCCATGCCCGAGGCAGGATTCGAACCTGCGACCGTAGCGGTCGCTCGGCTCCAGACTGTAGCGCCTAGAACCGCACGGCCACTCTGGCCGGCTCAGAAATTTCTTCCTCAAGTTAAGGCCACTAGTGGACTGGCTCTTGACAAGGAATGCTCTTTTTGCCAGTGCTAGTCAGCTTTTTATGACCTCCTTGCTCCATTCTTTTCCTATTGTCTAGGTAGTAGAATTGCTTAACTTCATCTGCTTCGTGATTGCCAGTCCTGATTTTAAGTTCATCATTGTTCTCTTTCCTGCTACTTCTTTTTACTTCTGTCTTTCTTCCATTTACTCTCAATCTATATACTGCGCCCATTAAACTTTTCATTCCGTTCAAAACATCCTGTACTTCTTCACTTTCAGTGAGTATAACAATGTCATCAGCGAAACCTATCATTGATATTATTCCACTACGAATTTTAATTCCAATCGTCAACCTTCTTTTGTTTCCGTTATTGCTTTTCCGATGTACAGATTGAACAGTAGGGGCGCCTAACGGAAATTTTCTTAAATTTCCAAAATCTTGCACCATTTTACATCGTCGAAAGATTTTTGGAGTCCGACAAATCCTGTGAACGTATCTCTAGTCTTGCTTTCACTGTCGAACGCTACGTCAAAACTGCCTCACAAAGCTTTACCTTTCCTATAGCCTATATGATCGTCATGTAACACATCCTCAATTTTCTTTTCCATTCTTCTGTATATAATTCTTGTCAGCATGCATGAGCTGTTAGGTTGATTGTGCGATATTTCTCATACTTGTTGGCTCTCGCAATCTTCGGAATTGTGAAGATGGCTTTTTTTTTTTCGAAAGTCCGACGATATATCGCCAGACTCATACATTCTACACAGCAACACGAATAGTCGTTTTGTTGCCACTTCCACGAGTGATTTTAGAATTTCTGATGGAGTGTCTTAAGTCTTCCAAAGATGTTTTAAATTAGGATTGATACTTCAGGTACCATCTCTTCTATATGCACCGCTGTTTCTTCTTCTATCAGTTAAATTTCTCCTCGCTGTAGAGTCCTTCCATATACACTTTCGACTTATCCGCTCTCTCCTCTGCATTTAACAGGTGAATTCCCATTGCACTCTTAATCTTACAACCCTCGCTTTTAATTTCGCCGAAGGCTGTGTTAACTTTTCTACATGCTGTGTCAATCCTTTCCACAATCCCTTTCGTTTTAGATTTCCTTGCCGGCACCGGTGGCCGAGCGGTTCTAGGCGCTTCAGTCCGGAACCGCGACTGCTGCGGTCGCTGATTCGAATCCTGCCTCAGGCATGTATGTGTGTGATGTCCTTAGGTTAGATAAGGTTTAAGTAGTTCTAAGTTCTAGGGGACTGATGACCTCAGATGTTAAGTCCCATAGTGCTCAGAGCCATTTGAACAATTTAGATATCCTTAAATTTTTCATTCAGCGATTTCGCCTTAGCTTCGCTGCGCTTCCAATTTATTTCATTTCTAAGTGATTTGTGTTTCTGTATTCCTGGATATCCCAGAACATTTTTGTACTTCCTTCTTTCGTCGATAAACTGAAGTATTCTTCTATCACTCATGGTTTCTTCGCAGTTACCTTCGTTCTACCTATGTTTTTCTTTTCGACATTTGTGCTTGCCCCATTTGAGAGATGTCCATTCCTTTACAACTGACCTGCCTCCTGAGCTATCCTTATCGCAGTATCTATAGCCTCAGACAATTTCAAGGATGTCCACTCATTCCTTATAACTCCAGTATCTCACTTCTTTGCGCATTGATTCTTCTTGACTAGCCTCTTAAACTTCATTGTACTCCTCATCACTACTAATTTGTGATCTGAGTCTATATCTAGTCCTGGGCATGCCTTACAATCCAGTATCTGATTTCGAAATCTCTGTCTGACCATAACGTAATCTAACTGAAAATTTTCCGTGTCAAAGTATACCTTCTCCTCTTGTGATGCTTGAACAGAGTATTCACTATTACTAAATTGTGATCTGAGTCTACATCTAGTCCTGGGCATGCCTTACAATCCAGTATCTGATTTCGAAATCTCTGTCTGACCATAACGTAATCTAACTGAAAATTTCCCGTGTCCAAGTATACCTTCTCCTCTTGTGATGCTTGAACAGAGTATTCACTATTACTAACTGAAATTTATTGCAGAAATCAGTCTTACTCATCTGACATTCCTAGTTCCAAGCCCATCCCATAATCATTTATTCTATTCCTTTCCCTACAAGCGCAGTGCTATCTCTATGACTAATAGATTCTCATATCTCTTTATACACTGAATTACTCGTTCAGTATCCACGTATACTTTATCTCCTGAAACGTCCCCTTTGAACAATTATACACGACTGTGCTTATCCTGACACAGAATATTTTGTTAGCGCAACGCAATCTGACTTTCAACATTTCCTACAAAAGAATGGCCCTGACTAACATTAAACTATACCTTTCACAAATCACTTACCTCACAAAAATCTTCGCTGCTCAAGCTACTGCAATACAGCGAGCGCCACTACTGCCAGCTAAATAAAAGATTCAAACTATGGAAGGCACTAACTACTGATAGGGATAGTTAGCAAATGAAAGATATTAATAGAGAACAAACAATGTATTTACCTTGATATCATCATATATAAATATAGCAGTTCATGACAAATTTCAAAACTCCGCCATCTCTCTCCCCACATCCACCACTGCTGGCGGCTCACCTCCAACTGCGCAACGCTACGCGCTGTTCACATCCAGCTGCTGCTGCCCAACACTACAATGGCAGACAACAATGCAAACTAGCCACAGACTGCACACAGCACAGCCAGTGATTTTCCTATTGAGCGCTACGTAACGTTGCCAATAAGAAAACATAAACAGCCTACTTACATAGAGAAAACATAAACAGCCTACTTACATAGCCCCCATGCTCCCCACAAAAATTTTACAAATTTTTTTTGGGCAGTGGCCAATAATGATTTGATAAAATTTTTCATAATTACAATAACAAAGAAATCAAATGCACACACTTATTGATACAATGTTGGTCAAAAGCTAAAATTTTCTCACAGTCCATAAAGACAGTCCTGATCATTCATTACGGTAAAATATAGCGTTTTCCTCAAAGTCTGAGCAGTAGAAGAAAATGCACACGGAAGTAGTGGATTTCCATGCAGTCTTGAAGAAGTAGTGTTGTCCTTCCAACGGAAAGACAGTGCTGACTCGACATGCAGACAGGTAATGGGCCACAACAGAGTAAACCCACAGCAGAGTCAGTCGACGTTTTGAAGAATATTGGTAGGTAGGTCATCACAGAGCAGACCCACTGGAGTCCTGGTAGAGATTGTGGTATTGGTGGGCCACCAGAGGTGCAGACCCACTGCAGTCCTTGTAGAAATAATGGTATTGATGGATCATCAAAGATGTAGACCCACTGTAGTCCTTGTAGAGATAGCCAGCAGCCATCTGTTGTGACTGTGCAGGTGCACAATCACCATTGAAGAGTCTTGCGGATAATATAGTAAGTCCATAAACCACCACTTGTGCACTCACAAAGTTTCTGGAATTGTCCTTAGAACCAGCAATGCTGTTATCCAGTCCCTTGCTGAATTATAAACACACGTGCAAACACTAACAGTCCCAACTTCTCACATATGATCCATATACTATGACCAACAGAAACGTGTGCAGTGAAATGTAACTTACAAGTTAATAATAAGATGATCTGGTGTCAATTACAATTTTATAAATTTACAACATGAAAATACAATTACAAAGGTACAAAATACATCATTAAAGAACATAATAATACAGATAACATTTGTAGTACAGGCTTTACAAAAGAATAGAAATAGACATATACATCAGTGTTACAGGAATTGTGACATAAGTACATAGATAAAAGATCAGAATAACTTTCGAAACATCAACTTCACACATGAGCATTAGACAGAACAGAATTAATAATGTCTAACATCTTTACAAAGTAAATAACATATTATTAATGCCAATTATATTCGAGGATAACAGTATTCCTCATCATAGTGAATGTAGCTTAATATTAAAAGAAGAAAAAATTCTATGAAACTACACAGAGACAGGAAGAAAACAAATACACAAGGGTACACACACACATAGTGGGATAACACCAATAGGAAAGGACAGGGTTCGTTTTCAGTGTAACCTTTGGTACTGCAGTCCAACCCAAAACTTCATATATCTTTCCTCTTATTTCATCCTTTGTTTCCACCAAAAAAAATTCTAACTAAGCATGCTTTCTGTGTTTATATGTTCACACATCTCTTACCTCATTTTTATTTTCCATTATCTTACCTCATCATTTATTTCCAAGAAAATCCTACCTAAAATACTTTTTTTTCTTTTTCTTTTTTTTGGCCAAACCATTTTCTTATAGTGTCTAAATGCATTTCTTCCAATTCATCATAGTTAGTTTCTTATATAGTCTACCCCTCTTAAGCTAACTTAAATCTACTGAGCTCAGATGCTAAACTAAGGGACGAGGCAATGCAGCAGCACAAAACATGTAACACAAACAGCAATGACCAAAAAAAATGCAGAGTGCAAAGCAAGCAGCAGTAAATCTAAATTAACAGATAAAATGCAAATTTACAACTAATATGAGCCAATGAGCAGCAACAAAAAAAATCAGTTGTAAAACTGGCTTAACAGAGTAATGTAATGTGAAATTTAGTAGCACTATGCCTGGCAAACAGCAACAGCAAATGCAATAACTTATATCTAAACATGACATAGCTCAAGCAGAAAAAATGTTACAGTAAAAACAACAATGCAGATAAGGGAAATGTATAATCACATCTTAATGTCTAAGTAATTAAAGTGGTGCACCATAACAAATTATTGTAAAAAAAAAATATTACCATGTACTTGAAAAGAAAATTATGTGTTACTGTTACTAGTTCCTTCTTATTGTTCTTTCCTTTCCAAGTGCTCCTTTTTTTAAAGAATGTGGATCATAAAATAATTATTTAATAGAGCTGTTGACAGAAAGTGTTCACATTAGCAAATGCATTTTATTTTATAAAAGCAATGCTGCAACACAGCTGAAAAACAGGTATCAAATGAAATAAGCAACTATGAAAAGCAAAGCATAAAAATATCATTCAATAGTCATATGGCATTTCGTAAGTCAGTAGCTCTCAACTCTCGTAGAAAGACACTTGTCATTATTAGGTTGGCAGATGTAAGAATGTTTCCAAGTTATTATTAGCGTGTCGTATTTGCGATGTTTTCTACAAAGGAATGTCAGAAGCGAGGTTAATGGCCTCTCTTTTTTTTTTCTCCACCTAATGGCTTTTTCTCCGGGCGGCTGGCCCAGCTGGGCGCCACAACGCATTACGTGCAGGTGGTCACTTAACTTTCGTACGGAAATATTTACGACAGCAGTTTCCGCTACAGTGACAGTCTCACATAGAAATATTTCACAGGTCAAGAATTAGCGTTGCAAATCTGTAGAAACAAAATGCTATTGATATAACAGTGTCCAAAAAATTTTCGTCTGCATTGTAATACATTCATGCATATACACACACATTTCATAACTCTTAAAGTACGATTCTTGGTTTCCAACAACCATTTCATAAATCAGAGTCCCTAACCCCTACTCCTTATTCCTTACCTTATTACACATATACATATTCATATTCATCAACACGTCTTCAATATTTCATCATAATAGCTACACAGCATAATCAGATTCCTCATATAGCATCAGCTTATTTATCATAAACATACCTCAACAGCATAGTACACATCGTCGTCGTAATAATAACATCATAACACTTCAGTCAAATCTCAAAATCGTCGTAACTTCCTCCAATAATTTCTAAGCCTAAAAAAATTCTCTGCTCATGTCAAAAGTGTCAGCTGCCTCAAACGTACTTTAAAAATCATGATCTCATACCAAATACATCATTCAAAGCTCTCATAGCATCACAATGTGTCCGAAAAAATATGATCAGTTTACAAAGTACAGACAAAATACAGTTTCATAAGTGTGAAGTTACCCAACTGTGTAATTGCGTAAACATGTGTCACTGATGTAATAAAAAAGTTTATCTCTCAGTTACATGATCAGATAGCTGTGTAATTTGTGTGTTAGAGAAATATGGTACCGATGTGTAAAGTTATATAAGCAAATACCATATTAGCTAGGGTTCCTTGTGGTTGCCACACACATGGTACACAAAGTAAGCGTGTACCCCCCTGAGGATTAATGTAATTATACCCTCAGGTGTTACAGATTACACCAATGGAATGAAATATATCACGGAAAACTTTCTTTGTAATTCAAAAATCTTTAAAAATAAATGTTTTAAGTATAAAATTGATCACTGAAATGTGTGTCCTGTAGCGCTAAATGTGCATCTTGTTGTAAGATAATCTCTGTGAAAGTGTCGTAGTTATTTTTCTCCAAAAGCTAAGTTCTGCAGAAGCCAATGTACTTACCTCATGATAAACAAAAGTGAAATGCTTTGCGTATAGATATCGTAGTTATTATGCTTATTGGCGTGATGAAGAAAGTACTGTACAGTAACGTAATGTTGTGCCACGAAAAAGGGTGTCTCATTGTTGCTACACCACAAAAGTTACTACCAAAACATGTTTTTCTTTCCAGAAGAATTCAGAAAACTGTGCAGATATAAAACAGATACACCGCAAAAGCAACATTGTAAATTGTCACTCATTAGTAGCGTCGTGATAAAAATCGTGTAGCTGTCACATAAACTAACCTCTGTGTCATCTGGTATCTCTCAGAAAGCACTTTAAATTCAGAATGTATTTTCAAATAAACCAAAATGTTGCATTAAAATCTCATTAGCAGTACTGGTAAATGTTCTAAGTATGTGAGCCTTATAGTCGTTACGTAATCGTGCAACAAACAAGCAAGAATGTACACACACAATAACACTGTGACGTCTGTTTACTATAACAATGCATTCGTTATTTCTGTTTAAATAAGTTCTCTTGGTTCTTGATTGGATATTTAACTTCAAACATTGTTGCATGGTAACAGTTTCTAAAGCATACTAGTAACGTGAAGTGAAACGTTTTATGGCAAAGACAAAGTTAAAAGGCAGATTATCTGTCAATAAATGGTTTTACATGAGAAATGTGGTGTAAACCTTTACTCTTCCTAGTACGCAGAGTTTCAACTTCAACGCAATTATCATGTGGTATACGTCGGATTCTGTAAGGTCCATTGTAAACTAGAAAGAATTTGTGACTCAAGTGTTTCTTCTTATGTGACAATGAATGAGCTTTAATGAGAACTTTCTGACCAATATACAATTTCTTTGCATTTGCTTTACCGTGTAGGTTTCTCCTTTTGTCTGCTGCAGATATTATATTTTTAAGAGCCAAATCAATTATGTCTTTGTGTCGAAGTTTACGTGTATTCGGGAAAGGTACAAGCTCTCTGATTCTGTTCGGTGGTTCTTCATTCTTCAGTACAAGAGTAGATGGTAAAGCAGTGGAGTCGTGAGGCATTTCATTCAGCACGTTTTGAAATAAGTGTAAATATCTGTCCCAATGCTGATGCTTTCTGTGACAATAAAGTCTGCAAAGCTTATTGATTTCTTTCATAATCCGTTCAGACGGGTTGCAATGTGGTGAGTACAATGAAATAAAAACAGGTTTGATTTTATGGTTGCGAAGCATGCGTGACCAAACAGCAGATCTGAATTGCGGTCCGTTATCTGAAATGACTTTACTAACGTGTCCAACTTCACGTAAGAAATTTTTAACAAAGGCGTTGGATACAGACCGTCCAGTGGCTTTACGTAACGGAGTGAAAGAAACAAATTTTGAAGTAAGTTCAACAGCGACTAGAACGTACGAAAATCCATTGGATGTTCTGACAAGCGGTCCCAAGAGATCAACAGCAGCAAATTCTTTTAATTTAGCAGGAATAATAGGAAACAACGGAGCACGATGTGAGACAGTAGATGGTTTCGCCTTTTGACAAAGTTTACAAATAGACAAGACTCTTCGAATTCGCTTTTCCATATTGTTAAAATAACAAGTCGTTCGAAGAATATGATAACATTTTCGTGGGCCAAAATGTGCGTAGCTGAAATGAATGTACCAAATGAGCTTATTAACAAAATCGTCTGGAATGCAAAGTACCCATAGCTTGTCATCAACAGTGCAGCGTTTGAAGAGTATGTTGTTTCTAACCAGGTAATAATGCCGAATCTGTGTGTGTGTCTTTTCATGCCATTTGCTCTTGATGTCTTTCCAAATCGGATCTTTATCTTGTTCATGAGCAATGTCCTTTAAAGATGTGGTGATGAAGTTTTCAAAGGCGAATGTAAAGAATACTGAAATTTTTCTCGAGGTTGCCTTCTGTGGTACTTTTCTCAAGCCCAGCCGGTGCGCGTGACAGTGCGTCCGCAACAATGTTCTCCTTGCCGGGAATGTAGACTATTGTGAAGCGGAATTCTTGCAGAAACAATGCCCAACGT
This sequence comes from Schistocerca serialis cubense, assembly GCF_023864345.2. Classification (NCBI taxonomy): domain Eukaryota; kingdom Metazoa; phylum Arthropoda; class Insecta; order Orthoptera; family Acrididae; genus Schistocerca; species Schistocerca serialis. The sequence continues at coordinate 477,838,361 of NC_064642.1, read as the reverse complement.
TTTAACCTGTCATGATTTAATTTTGAAGACATAAGAAATTGTAATGCACGATGATCACTGTATACTTTTACGTGCTTACCAGAAAGAAAGAAACGGAATTTGTTAAATGCCCAAACGATAGCTAAAGCTTCTAATTCAGTAACGGAATAATTTTTTTCAGATTTTGTTAGCACTCGGCTAGCAAAAGCAATGGTTTTCTGAACGGTAGTGTCATTTTCTATGGCTTCTTGAAATAAATGGGCACCAAGACCGACTTTAGAAGAATCCGTGCTAAGGCAGAAATCTTGTGACAGATCAGGATGAGCTAGTATTGGCGCGTGAAGTAACGCTTCTTTCAAAGAATTGAATTCCAACTGTGCTTGTTCGTCCCAGTTCCAAATAGTATTTTTTCCAGTGAGAGAACAAAGTTTTGGTGTAACTAGAATTTGCATATTCAGAAAACGACGGTAAAAATTTACGAGACCTAGAAAACTGCGGACTTGTCTTTTTGTGGATGGAACTGGAATGGCTCTGATTGCTTCTAACTTTTCAGGATCCGGCTGAATGCCTTCAGAAGAAATAATATGTCCCAAAAACCTCACCTTTGACCTACCGAATTCAGACTTTTCCAAGTTAACTGTAATTCCAGATTCTGCAAAAATACGTAACAGACTGTTGAGGATGCGATTATGTTGTTCCCATGAAGCTTCCGCTTTTAGAATATCGTCCACATATAAGGTGATGTGACGTTTTAAGAACTCAGGTAATATGGAATTTAGCCCGCAAATAAATGCTGCTGAAGAAATGTTCAAACCAAAGGGAAGTTTCCGAAACTGATAACAAACGCCGAAACAAAGGAAAGCTGTGTATTTTCTGCATTCTGGATGAAGTTCGATCTGATAAAAGCTGGATCTGAGATCAATGGAAGACAACACTTTTACACCATTAAAATTTTGAAGAAGTTCTTCCATCGTCTGAGGCCTGTCTGTTTCAGGAATAATGATAGTATTGATTTGTCTCGAATCTAAGACAAGTCTGATCGATCCATTTTTCTTTTCAACAACATGTAATGGATTGTTGTATGAGCTTACTGCAGGCTCAATAATGCCCTCGTCAAGCATAGATTGTATTTCTGTTCTAACACGGTCCCTATAATGTGCTGGAATTACATATGGTCTAACACAAAATTTAGTATGCTCACGAACACGAAATTGGTATTGAAATCCCTTGATTGTTCCTGTTTTATGAGTAAAAACTGTGGAATGTGCTTGTAAAATCTCAAAAAGGTCCTGCCTATCAGTGTCATTACAATTCTCAATTGTTTCAATTTTATTCTGAATTAACTTATTAATGTCAAATGCGCCGTCGATATCATCCATGTCAGTACTTGCAGAGTGATTGTTAGTGTCTAGTTCCGTAGAAAAGTCCGAACTGTTGTCTAACAGAAGGTAAAGCCGATTAATTTCCTCGTCATGGTTTGAGAGCCAGTCTTCAAATTTCAAAGCTATTGACTTACCTTCTTTCTCTAAACTTATTTCAGCATCGTGAAAGCTTAAGATTGCTTTGTATTCATTCAAAAAGTCTACTCCCAATATAATTTCCGTCGACAATAATGGAACAATAAGAAAGTTTATAGAGAAGCTGTGGCTTTGACAAAAGAATTCTAAATTGGTTTGCTGGCGTACATCTACACTTTTTCCAAAGATTGCACCTTGTAATTTAATCTTACGTAACGGAAGTGAAGGGCAATCGTTCGATTTGTTACATTTGCTAAAGGCTGTTTCACTAATTACTGAGATGGGACTGCCAGAGTCAAGTACTGCCGTAAATTTTACGTCATTTACTGTAATGTGAATCACAGGATATGCAATATTGTTATGTTTTATGTCGTGTTCCTGGAGTAAGATGTCCCTAATGTCTTCCATTTTTACGTAATTACTAGCTACGGCAGCTGCGTCGTTAGTGTCATAAGAACGTTTTGTGGCTGCCATCGGTGTGAGTCATTGCCTATTGTCTCTTTGTTGGCGCGCGTCGTTATTGGGATTTGGAGACCTAACTTCTACAAATTCACCGTGACGAGAGGGCCCTGCTCTGTTTGGATCCCGCCAGTTCTGTTGCAGTTCAGGTCTATCGTTACGATCATATCGTCTGTCGTCATGTCGGTAGATGCCATAGTTTCTTTCTTGTCGGTCACGTGGTGGAGAATTTCTCCCTGAATCGAAACTGCGCGCTGGACCGTTGCGTCTAAAGTTATTCTGTCTCCCCTGATAATATTTACTTTGGTTCCCATATTGTCTGTTTCTCTGATTGTCTCTGTGATAGTCATTACCACGGAGAGGTGATCTTTCCCTGTAGTTATTACTACTCTGCCAACGGTTGTCATACGGGTGGTGTCTATTTTGGTCACGATTTGTGTTGTGAGAATAGCCTTGTCGTGTCCAGTTATTACTTCTTTCATCGCGGATTTGCGACGGATGTGACCTGTAATTGTTGTGTTCCTGGTTTCGCGTTCCGCGATTGTCAGTGTCAATTTCTAATTCTTGTAACAGTCCCTGAAAAGCTTCAATGTCGTCTTTGCAACGTCCTGCTAAAATAATATGTCGTAAATGTTTAGGCAGTTTGATTAAGCAAATGCGGATGAGTTCTGAGGGGCTGTATGGGTTTGACAGGTATTGATTGTTGTGCAACATGTCTTCAAAATATTTCACAAGACTGGAAAATTCAGATTGTTCGAAGTGTTTCATCATTATGATGTTATGTTTTACACGGTCTTGTGTAGCTTGAGACCAATATGCTGAGAGGAAGGCATGGTAAAATTCTCCTTCACTGTGGCAATCGTGAATGACCGATCGCATTCTTACAGCTGGTTCATTCTCTAAATAGCCACACATGAATTCTAATCTGTGTTCTAACGACCAGTTGGGAGGAAAACAATGAGAGAATTGATGGAGCCATGCTTGTGGATGAATGTCGTTGCCAGAATTCTTAAATGTTTTGAATTTACGTGTAGTAATGAACAGCTTATAGTCAAAATCATCATGTCGGCAAGTCGCATGTCGGTCATTGTTACGTCGTTTCGGCGGTTCCATCTCAAAATTCGGCGTACCTTGCCAACTTCTTTCACAATTTCCGAAGTGCCCTGTGTTGTTATTTTGTGTCTGTTCCGTATTTGTATGTCCCTCTTCCCGTATTGGGGCGCGAGTGTCCTCTGAAATAAGTAATTCTTGTACTACTTGTGCCAACTGATCTTGCACTTCCCGGATTTCTCTTTTGTACTGTGTATTGATTTGATTTTGATTTTGTTTGAATTTTCTAATTTGTTCATACTCTTCAGTGTCCATGAAGGCTACAGGTGTTGTGTCATTCAGATCATCATCTACCTTTGTAGATAAGTTAGTGAACTGATCTGAAAGTTCGGCTACTTTATCCGATAGTGAAATCATTTCCTCTCTATGCTTTTCTGAACCAAGTTTCAGAGTGTCCATTTGTGTTGCAATCGTGTCTACTGTGACCTTTAAGTTTTCCTGAGTTTTTGCAAGTTGCATAACCGTATCGGTTGATGCAGCTGAGTCAAATTTTGCTTGCAAGGTCTCATGATTTTCATGAACAATAGTTTGCAGTTCTTTTATGGCTGCTTCGTGATTCTGTAGTGCATTTTCATGACGCGAAAAAATAGGTTGGAAATGCTCACAAATTTGTGTTTTTACGTCATTACAGACTTTTTGACATTTCGATTCAATGTGATGTAACTCAGCAGTTAAATCCTCACGTGTTCGTTCAAGAGTTTGCTCCAATGAGTCTAACTTTTTAAGATTTTGTTCCATTGTGTCTAACTTTTGAAGCTTTAGCTGTGTTTGTCTCTGATTTTGTTCCATTGTGTCTAACTTTTTGAGATTTTGTTCCACTGTGTCTAACTGTTGCTGTGTTTGTCTCTGGTGTTGTTCCATTGTGTCTAACTTTTCAAGCTTTTGTCCAATTTGTTGCATTAATTGTAATAACAATGCACTGGTGTCTGAAACATGTTCCTCAGTGCTTTTCGGCAGTGAAGTTGCACCGGCAACATTCACATTTTGAAAAGCGGAAAATGTGTCTTGACTCATTTGAGAAAACGGTGAGAACCCAAAACCTGAGTCTGCAGTATTTGCAATATTGTGTTCTGTCATTTCGGCCTCCTGAGGCGAGCTATTGCCGACCGATCGATCGATAATTCGATCTTCACTAATTGTTTCACTGTCCACGCCATTGTTTGCCGCCCGCTCCATTTCCCTATGCACAATTACCAAATTACTACTTTGAACATCAGTTAATTCATTACTCGGTGGCGCTAACACGCTGCTTTCATTTTCACTGTCATTTCTCAGTTTACTTTGGAGCCTAGTATTACGTTTTTCACACGCCATTATTGTCACTGTATTTCACACGACAACACAGAAAAACACAATTTGAAGAGCAAAAATAAGAGAACACATTAACATAACACTGAAAATAATATCTAGTTAATTACAGCTGCGAAATACTTGGTGCAAATCTATATGCATGCCACAACTGTTTTACTGTACAACAATGAAAGGCTACAACTACAAAGGAGATTCTCTCTACAATTACGCGCTAGCAATAAACAAAAGCTACACTAAATACACAAACTACAAGAAAAAATCAGAAGATTCCAGGTTCGAATCCTGGCAGGGTCGCCATATGAAACGTCCCCTTTGAACAATTATACACGACTGTGCTTATCCTGACACAGAATATTTTGTTAGCGCAACGCAATCTGACTTTCAAAATTCCCTACAAAAGAATGGCCCTGACTAACATTAAACTATACCTTTCACAAATCACTTACCTCACAAAAATCTTCGCTGCTCAAGCTACTGCAATACAGCGAGCGCCACTACTGCCAGCTAAATAAAAGATTCAAACTATGGAAGGCACTAACTACTGATAGGGATAGTTAGCAAATGAAAGATATTAATAGAGAACAAACAATGTATTTACCTTGATATCATCATATATAAATATAGCAGTTCATGACAAATTTCAAAACTCCGCCATCTCTCTCCCCACATCCACCACTGCTGGCGGCTCACCTCCAACTGCGCAACGCTACACGCTGTTCACATCCAGCTGCTGCTGCCCAACACTACAATGGCAGACAACAATGCAAACTAGCCACAGACTGCACACAGCACAGCCAGTGATTTTCCTATTGAGCACTACGTAACGTTGCCAATAAGAAAACATAAACAGCCTACTTACATAGAGAAAACATAAACAGCCTACTTACACTCCCTCTTCCTCTTTGTGTTGCGACGTCCGCTTGTATGACTGGACTAATGTCTCCGGTGTTGGGTTGCTGTCTATTCTGATGAGAACCACCTTATCAAGTGTTCAGTAACTCACTCTCTGCCCTATCACCCTATTCTTGACGAACCCTTCTCCCGTAATACCATTTTCTGTTGTTGTTGATATCACCCTATGTTCACCTAAGCAGAAGTCCTTGCCTTCATTCCATTTCACTTCACTGGCCCCCACTATAGATTGACCTTAGCATTTCCCTTTTCTGATTTTCTAGCTTCCCTGCCACGTTCAGACTTCTGACTTTCCATCTTTTTGTTGTTACTCATTCTTTTTCTCATGGTCACGTCCCTCTAGGCCCTCCGCTCCCGTAGATCCGAATGGGAGAATACTCCTGAATCCTTTACCGGTGGGGAGATAATGATGACCCTTTTTCTAATACAGGCCACATTGGTGCATTCCCTTATCTAATCAATAGTCAGCAACGTGACTCCAATATCTGTCTCACATGCACTTTCATGCTGCCGTGCTCATGAACCCAAGTAATCTAGATGTTAGCCGGCCGGTGTGGCCGAGCGGTTCTAGGCCCTTCAGCCTGGAACCACGCGACCGCTCCGGCGGCAAGTTCGAATCCTGCCTCGGGTGTTGATGTGCGTGATGTCCTTAGGTTAGTTAGGTTTAAGTAGTTCTAAGTTCTAGGGGACTGATGACCTCAGAAATTAAGTCCCATAGTGCTCAGAGCCCTTGGAACCATTTGAAACTCATCAAAACCGCCAACCTCGCCACTTCCAAGTGAGCGACTGCTTGGCTAATACGTAAATGTAATTTCTCTCTAACTATATAAAATGTGAGGGTTATTGTGCACACAGTAATAGCTAAGACGTATTTTCATATATAGATATGATAACGGAAATAATAAATAGTGTTTCAGTTGGAAGAGTATTTCATCAATTTCACATAGACTTTGTTTTATGTCAAGGCAGATTACTGAAAAGATATACACAGAGTCAACGCAGGAGGAGTAAGTGCGCCTGCAAAATGTATCGAAATGTAGAGCTCTTAGCTAAGACCGAAATGAAGATTAGAAATTGTTAAGTTGCCTAATTTCATAACAAACGACCTATTGTTCCTTGTGTTAAAAACACTTATTTCTGATTTTCCGATGGGGTGTTTGTTTATCTATAAGTAACACAAAAGAGTTTAAAATCTTCTCTACGTAAAATATTTACAACTAAGACAAATTTAAACTAAAAATAAGTAAAAATAAAATTTACAGTTTAGAATTGAAATTAAAGCGTAAAATTATCAGAACTTAAGCACGAGTTTAAGCCTTCCCATCACTCCAAAAGGCGCTGACGAATATGAAGCAGTAATAATAATGTCGTCTGAAGTAACTTACTTGTCAGACCGGACTGTATTGTTTTAATAATTTCATATCACATTATCGACTTCAGATAGTTCTGATTCATAAATCGAAAATCAGTTTGTATATATTGCTACCGTTCGCAGACAATGTATACGAGCGTAAACCACTGTAATACTACCGTCTAAACTCCAGCGCGTCTCCATCGCACTAGCAGTAACGGAATATCATTTTATAGCGTATGGTTCTCAGGCTGAATGGTAATTCACACTCAATGTTCTGTAATGTAGTCCATGACTTTTAAACATACCACAGTGCTGGATCTACATTTTAAGCTTATTTTTACTTCTGCTTAATTAAAACTTTGTCTCTGTTTCTACCCGGATGGTGAATGCTTCCCTGAGTAGCTCGTAAATTACAAAGATGAAAGTGATATGTATCGAACTGAAGCTTTACAACGACATCCTACGAACTGGTTTTGACAACTGTGACAATTGCTGGTTCCCAAATATAAGAACACGTTGGATTACATGTCGTGAGGTAAGGTTCTGTAACTGATAGCAAAAACGCTGCCAAAAAAATGCAGATTGAATTTTTGTCTTTGATGAATCCTAGGAAGAGAAAAATGAGCATTTCTTGGTCAGCTGTGATGTCAACGTACCATTTATCGGACACAAACATTCATAGAGTACCGTAACTCCAGGATAAATGTATGAGCTGTAGAAGAGTTGGCTAGAGCAGAGTTTCCTGTTAGTGAGTTGGGGAGGGGGGAGGTGGGGGGGGGGGTAGTGAGGGCACAGGTCTGGTTAACCCGGAAAACTCTGCAGGAACTACAGCGGTGGCATGTCGCGGCCGCACGACACAACCTGGTCATAAATATGGCAGCCGCAGTCTCAGCTAGCGGTACCGGCCTTTCTGTGTACACGGCCAGTGTTGCGGTTGGGTGGCAACTCAGCTAAAATTATCGTCGAACAGCTCGCCCACCGCTTACTTTCATGTTGTTTTGCACGACACACTAAACGTGGATTTTTTTTCTCCAGTTCGTGTCTACAACCACCATAAACTTATAAAAAGAAATCATATCTCCGACTCTCTGTCGAGGGTAGCAAATTGTATCATTCCAATACACCACTGGATAATGATAGTCATATGGTCATTTTCAAGTGTAATTCAAAGAAAGTCGAAAGGTCGGAAGTAAAATTAAGGCCAATGTTAGGGACATGAGTAATCATGATGTTGAATTGCACTATGAAATATATACAGTACTTAAATTTAGCGGGAATTAAACACTGTAATATCGACAAAGATATTAGTTTAATTTTTTACGGTTAATTCAGTTTCACTAGAGACGGCCGATTGACAGCAGAAGAAAAATCTCTTGTACCAAAAGAGTTGGTTGATTGGCGGATGGGACCAAATAGCGAGTTCATCGGTCCCATCGGATTAGGAAAACATGGGTAAAGAAACTTCCTGGCAGATTAAAACTGTGTGCCGGACCGAGACTCGAACTCGGGACCTTTGCCTTTCGCGGGCAAGTGCTCTACCAACTGAGCTACCCAAGCACGACTCACGCCCCATCCTCACAGCTTTACTTCTGCCAGTACCTCGTCTCCTACCTTCCAAACTTTACAGAAGCTCTCCTGCGAACCTTGCAGAACTAGCACCCCTGAAAGAAAGGATATTGCGGAGACATGGCTTAGCCACAGCCTGGGGTATGTTTCCAGAATGAGATTTTCACTGTGCAGCGGAGTGTGTGCTGATATGAAACTTCCTGGAAGATTAAAACTGTGTGCCGGACCGAGACTCGAACTCGGGACCTTTGCCTTTCGCGGGCGTTGGATGTGGGAATTGGTTTTGTAAATTTGGGAAAAACTGTCAGAAATTAACACTATTTTCTGTGCTGCCTTCCAACGTAATACAATTGTTGACAAAAATACATTGTTTTGATGTTATTTCATTTAAGAAAAGTATGAATAACATATTGTGGTCTAGAATAAAATTTTCACTCTGCAGCGGAGCGTGCACTGATATGAAACAACCTGGAAGAATAAAACTGTTTGCCGAACCGAGACTCGAACTCGGAAAGTGTGCCATTCGGGGGCAACTGCTCTCTCGACTGAGCTATCCAAGCAAGCACGAGTCTCGGTCCGACATACAGTTTTACTTCGCCAGGTTGTTTCATATCTGTGCACACTCTGCTGGAGAGAGAAAATTTCATTCTGGTAACATCCTCCAGGCTATGGCTATGACATGTTTCCGCAGAATCCGTTCTTCCAGGAGTGCTAGTTCTGCAAAGATCGCAGGAGAGCTTCTGTGAAGTTTGGAGGGTCATCACTTCAGTCTCGAAGTTGGTCGTAGGTTGTGTTCCAAAAATGAACAGGATAGAGACAGAAGTGATGATACTTTCTGCTGGATCTGGCCATTATTTTGCAGGGAAATGCTCAAGCACGTACAGTGCAAGATGTTACTGATTTGCTTGACTGATGGGGCTGCTAAGTGCTCTAACACCTACTGCATTCCCCTGACTTAAGCCCTCGTGAGTTCAACTCAATTTCTTAACCGAAGGAAACACTTCACGGCAACCGGTTCAGAACTGCTACAAATTCGTCGGGTAATAGACCGCGCCGCTCTGACTGTCAACACAACTGGCACTGCTACGAGTATCCTACGACCTCCACATCGCTGGCACCGGGTTATACACAATGCTGGTGACTACTTTGACGGTCAGTAAAACTTTGAAACACGTATGTATTTTGTACGAGCTTAAGAAAATTAGTTGCCACTATTAAAGTTCCAACAATCATATGTACATATATATATACTATATACTACACAGAACTAAACTTGTCTTGCTTGAAGGGGGAAACCAGATGGCGCTATCATTGGCCCGCTAGATGGCGCTGCCATAGGTCAAAGGGATATTAAATGCGTTTCTTTAAACAGGCACCTCCACTTGTTATTACATATTCGTGTAGTACGTAAAGAAATATGAATGTTTTAGTTGGATCACTTTTTTGCTTTGCAATAGATGGCGCTGTAATAGTCACAAACATATGGGTCACAATTTTAGACGAATGGTTGGTAACAAGTAGGTTTTTTAACTAAAATACAGAACGTAGGTACGTTTGAACATTTTATTCCGCTTGTTCCAATGTGATACGTGTATACCTTTGTGAAATTATCATTTCTGAGAACGCATGCGGTTACAGCGTGATTACCTGTAAATACCACATTAATGCCATAAATGCTCAAAATGATGTCCGTCAACCTCAATACATTTGGCAATACGTGTAACGACATTCCTCTCAACAGCGAGTAGTTCGCCTTCCGTAATGTTCACACATGCATTAACAATTCGCTGACGCACGTTGTCAGGCGTTGTCTGTGGATCACGATAGCAAATATCCTTCAACTTTCCCCACAGAAAGAAATCCAGGGACGTCAGATCCGGTGAACGTGCGGGCCATGGTATGGTGCTTCGACGACCAATCCACCTGTCATGAAATATGTACCGCTTCAAACGAACGCGAGCTATGTACCGGACATCCATCATGTTGGAAGTACATCGCCATTCTGTCATGCAGTGAAACATCTTGTAGTAACATCGGTAGAACATTACGTAGGAAATCAGCATAAATTGCACCATTTAGATTGCCATAGATAAAATGGGGGCCAATTATCCTTCCTCCCATAATGCCGCACCATACCTTAACCCGACAAGGTCGCTGATGTTCCACTTGTCGCAGCCATCGTGGATTTTCCGTTGCCCAATAGTGCATATTTTGCTGGTTTACGTTACCGCTGTTGGTGAATGAGCTTCATCGCTAAATAGAGCGCGTACAAAAAATCTGTCATCGTCCTGTAATTTCTCTTATGCCCAGTGACAGAACTGTACACGACGTTCAGAGTCGTCACCATGCAATTCCTGGTGCATACAAATATGGTACGGGTACAATCGTTGTTGATGTAGCATTCTCAACACCGACGTTTTTCAGATTCCTGATTCTCGAGCAATTTGTCTACTACCGATGTGCGGATTAGCCGCGACAGCAGCTAAGACACCTACTAGGGCATCATCATTTGTTGCAGGTCGTGGCTGACATTTCACATGTGGCTGAGCACCTCCTGTTTCCTTAAATAACGTAACTATGCAGGGAACGATCCGGACCCTTGGATAATGTCGTCTAGGATACCGAGCAGCATACATAGCACACTCCCGTTGGGCATTTTGATCATAATAGCCATACATCAACACGATATCGACCTTTTCCGCAATTGGTAAACGGTCCATTTTAACACGGGTAATGTATCAAAAAGCAAATACCGTCCGCACTGGCGGAATGTTACATGATAGCACGTACTTATACGCTTGTGACTATTACAGCGCCATCCATCACAAAGCTAAAAAAGTGGTTCAACTGAAACATTCATATTTCTTTACGTACTACACGAATATGTAATAAAAATGGGGGTTCCTACTTAAAAAACGCAATTGATATCCGTTTGATCTATGGCAGCGCCATCTAGCGGGCCAACCATAGCGCCATCTGGTTTCCCCTTCAAGCTAGACGAGTCTCGTTCTTTGTAGTTTTTTCATTTGATTCTTATTTCGTGAGATATTTGGTCCGGTCACGTTCAATGGACCACCCTGTATGTATGGCCCACAACTCCGCCTAAGTCACTGGATTAGTTTCAACCAAACTTGGTATGGAAATCATCCTATCTATTAAGAAGGTGGGGTGAAAAAGCGGTGTACCCCACGATGCACGAATACCAATATCTTAGTCATCCATTACTATTTCAGAATGAGAGCAGCGCAATAGACTTTACACATAAATTCAAACGTTTCCTCGCTTGCGACCTCCACAAAACAATCTAAGGAAGGATATAATCAAAGGAAAACACTTTGTCGCTTGCTACGTTTTGCTGTTCATGCATGATACATAACGCCTTAATTCATTACTTGTTTGCTATTAACTGTATTCGTAACACAATTTCAAGAGAGTATTCACATGTATTGCTGAATGTAGCAGAAAAATTATATCATTATTCGACATATAGTTGAGGAGATAGGACATCATAGCCACAGAGATGCATGGGAAACTGCCGCATCTTGCAAGACATTTTAGTTTATTACTTCGGTGGTGCTAACCCTTTTCGAACAATTTTTGCAGACAGTATCCAAATTTAACTGTGAATGTACCTACAAAAATACATCATTGCACGAAAAATAGTTCAGAAGATACTACATCACAAGCGTTGACCTGCTTGGAAATGAATGTAGGGGAAATTCGCTAGAGATACAAAAGAAATATGTGTACAAATACGTGTGAAGTATGATAAGGATATATCAAATACATTTCACATGTGCATTCGAAGGCAAAGACACACTCTACCTCTAACGATTTCAAACAGATTTAGTACAACAGTCTCCTACTGGGGTGAGTGTCATAACAGTGTGAGAGGAGGGGCGAGGATTAACCGATGGTTAGACAGTAAGGGGGGAAGGAAAAGATGGGCACAGATAGGGAAGAGAATGAAATGAACAGAGAGAGGAGTAGGGGGTAATGGACAGAGAAAGGGGAGAGGAGATGTACAGAGAAAGGAAAGAAGAGGATATGGATAGGGGGAAGAGATAAAGATAGAGGAAAGAGGAGACAGATGGGGAGGAGTAAATGGATAGAGAAAGGGAAGAGGAGGAGACAGACAGAGACATGGGGCACAGAAAGGATGGAAGAGGAGATGGACAAAGAGAGGGGGGAGGAGCAGTTGGACAGAAAATGGCGATTGGAGGAGGTGGATAGAGAGAGGTATGGAGGAGATGGACAGAGAGGGGGTGAAGGAGGAGATGAACAGAGAGAGAGGGAGGGAGGGAGGGGATAAACTAATAGAAGATTGGAATAAATAACGACCTAGGTGAGCACCTGTTAACCACAGACACACGCTCAGACATACAAACACACAGACATGCAAGCACATACACTATCACATCCAGAAAATATTATCTATATTTTTATTATCTCGATATTGAAGCGGTGATACGCTACGTACTATCTCAAAGAATATGAAATTCAAACAGTGACAGACGTACCGTAAATTCCATTACACATTCAAGAATACCATAAGTTTGACGTGTTAATTTAATGGCTGTGACAATCCTAGCGACCAGATCCATGGGAGTATCGACCGGAGTCTCGTAAATTAGGCTCTTCACACACCCCCCAGGAAGAAAAATTCGTTGTTGTCATATCTGGTAACAGAAATTTCCTTGAAACTGGACGACCGCTAAAGATCTATTGTTGTCGAAATCAAAAGCAATTACTTTGTAACAAGGCACACTCAGAAAGCATCCCCGAAAGGGCTGCGACATTTTGTCACTGGAATCCTTGTTCAGCATGTATAAGGAAATGTGTCAGTATTCATCATCTAGTGAACTACCTTCGTTTACTCCCTGGGCCACATGCGAGACAGCCGGAGCAACAGCAGTTGTAAATGGACTGCATTAAGCGAGAGGACGGTAGCGACGCGGCGACTTTTGCTCCACTTGCTGCAGATGGAACACTAAACGGCGCCGAGTTTGCGCGCGACACCCCGGCGCGAGCCGTCGCGCTCGCCGGCGCCCACCATTAATCCTGCCGCGCGGCCCGGCGGCGGTGATGCATAGGCCGGCCTCACGCAGCGCAAGCACAGTGGAGTCTGGCAGTTGGCGCCCGCTCGTCTACCAGTGCGAGAGGGCGACGGCGGGGGGTAGCGGGGCTGGAAGGATCTGCCCGGATTTATGGCTCGTAACACGCTGTGCGGCGCGCTAAACGAGACTTACGTCGCCCGCCCACATACAAAGTCAGGTTCACTTAGACCTCCTTCCTTCTGCAGATTCTTATTTCGGTTTACCCTCAGAATCGTAGTAAACAAGGAAACCGATTGTGGTTTCACGTAAGGGACCTTACATGCGACTGTTTGCGGTTTTCATGCCGGCCGCTGTGACCGAGCGGTTCTAGGCGCTTCAGTCGGGAACCGCGCTGTTGCTACGTTCGCAGGTTCGATTCGTACCTCGGGCATGGATGGGTGTAATGTCCTTAGGTTCTTTAGGTTTAAGTACACTACTGGCCATTAAAATTGCTACACCGAGAAGAAATGCAGATGATACACGGGTATTCACTGGACAAATATATTATACTAGAACTGACATGTGACTACATTTTCACGCAATTTGGCTGCATAGATCCTGAGAAATCAGTACCCAGAAGAACCACCTCTGGCCGTAATTACGGCCTTGACACGCCTGGGCATTGTGTCAAACAGAGCTTGGATGGCGTGTACAGGTACAGTTAATCAAGAGTAGTGATTGGCGTATTGTGACGAGCCAGTTGCTCGGCCACCACTGACCACACGTTTCAATTGGTGAGAGATCTGGCCAGGGCATTAGTCGAACATTTTCTGTATCCAGAAAGGCTCGTATAGGACCTGCAACATACGGTCATGCATTGTCCTGCTGAAATGTAGGGTTCCGTAGGGATCGAATGAAGGGTAGAGCCACGGGTTGTAACACATCTGAAATGTAACGTCCACTGTACAAAGTGCCGTCAACGCCAACAAGAGGTGACCGAGACGTGTAACTAATGGCATCCCATATCATCGCGCCTGGTGAAATGCCAGTATGGCGATGACAAATACGCGCCTCCAATGTGCGTTCACCGCGACGTCGCCAAATACCGTTGCGACCATCATGATGCTGTAAACAGAACCTCGATTCGTCCGAAAAAATGACGTTTTGCCATTCGTGCACCCAGGTTCGTCGTTGAGTACACCATCGCATGCGCTCCTGTCGGTGATACAACGTCAAGGGTAACCGCAGCCATGGTCTCCGAGGTGATAGTCCACGCTTCTGCAAACGTCGTCGAACTGTTCGTGCAGATGGTTGTTGTCTTGCAAACGCCCCCATCTGTTGACTTAGGGATCAAGAAGTGGCTGCACGATCCGTTACAGCCATGTGAATAAGATGCCTGTGATCTCGACTGCTAGTGATACGAGGCCGTTGGGATCCAGCACGGCGTTCCGTTTTACCCTCCTGAACCCACTGATTCCATATTCTTCTAACAGTCGTTGGATCTCGACCAACGCGAGCAGCAATGTTGCGATACGATAAACCGCATTCGCGATAGGCTACAATCGGACCTTTATCAAAGTCGGAAACGTAATGGTACGCAATTTTCTTCCTTACAGGAGGCATCACAACAACGTTTTACCAGGCAACGCCGGTCAACTGCTGCTTGTGTATGAGAAATCGGTTGGAAACTTTCCTCATGTCAGTATGTTGTAGGTGTCGCCATCGACGCCAACCAAGTGTGAATGCTCTCAAAAGCTAATCATTTGCATATCACAGCGTCTTCTTCCTGCCGGTTAAATTTAGCTTCTGTAGCACGTTATCTTCATGGTGTAGCAGTTTTAATGGCCAGTAGTGTAGCTCTAAGTCTAGGGGACTGATGACCTCAGAAGTTAAGTCCCATGTGCTTAGAGGGGTTTTCATTCCACAAGAGAATCATACAAGTTTCATCAAAACTACGCTGTCCAGTCACGTTAATATGACCGCCAGTCAAGAGCCTCAGTAACTTCCATTTGCAGGGCGAACTGCTACGAGACGAGAAGGTAGAGAGTGAATGAATTTCCGGAAGGCACCGACATGAATGTGGGGCCACAGCGACTCCCTTTCCGTGTCCATCTGCGCTAGGTTTATCGGTTGAGGATCTAAGGCGCAAACAGCTAGATCGAGATTCCCAGACAGATTCTCGGTAGGATTTAAATCCGATGAGTCTGGTCGCCAGGGGATTAGGGTTAACTCAACCTCGTGCTCTTCGAAACATGTACGTACGCTGCGAGCTGCGCACACGTTACATTGTCCCGCTGGTAGATACCATTGTGGTGAGGGGCCGATGTGGCCCCCAAGTACAGATTCACACCTGTGTTGATACATCGTGCCTTCCAGAATTAAAAGATCACCCAGGGAATGTCACAAAAGCATTCCCAAGAACCTAGGGGTTTCCTCCTTCGGCCCTGAGGCTTCCGACGATTGTCGCAGGGTGTTTGCTTTCAGACATTTCAGGCCCTAAAAGCTAATGGCCATCAGTACGATGGAGCAAAAAACGTGATTCATCTGAAACGTCCACCTGTCACCACTCAGTGTATTTGAATCGCATTCCCTGTCAGAGCAGATCGATGGTTGGGTCCTTACACACCGTCATCCAGGCAGGAAATAATCACCACGCCAAAAATGCAGGCCGGTCAGGTCAGAATTATGGGTACATTGAGTTGGGCTTCCATGGGATCTGTGGAGGTAAACGAAGGTATCATGAAAGCAGTGAACGACGTGAACCACCTGCCTCGCCTCATGCTTGAACTTTATCCCTACAGGTTTTAATTAAAATTTCTCGCGTATTTCCGCAACTGCTATTGTAATTTTTCATTTATTTTATTAATTTTCGAGTTAACATCATGTGGTAATGCCATTAGAGATACGTTGGCTCAGATTGATATTGTCCCTATAGCAAATACTGGTAAGATTTGACGGAAACATCCAGAGTAGAAAACGGTACAGTTGGCCATAGGGCAACTGTTGTTGCGCAAATGTCGAATTGTTCTGTGGAATCACTCAACAGATACTTCACGGGATACCAAACCTTATCCAAAACAATGGAATGGCAATCCTGCAATATTTACCCTTTCTCAAAACTGCGTATGTCGGTAGGTTTCCGCATATGCTGCCCGTATCTTCGCTATCATGACTGCCCATTCGCCTCTCTTCCAGTTACATTCTTTCCTCACTGTGTCACGTGCCAAAAACACCATCAGAAGACATTCATAATGTTTTGGTTCATCAGTTTACACAGTTAAGATTGTAATGAACCCATACAGCATAAGTTCTTGTCGCACTTTTCGGGCATTTTTACTCTTGCTTTTAATTGTGTACCGTCCACTTCTCCCAAGCGGTAAATAGTCCCAACTTCGTAAATGTCGACCAGCGGGAAGATTGAAAAGATCCAAACATTTTGTCCACGTAGCTACACAAGAAGCAATGTGCAACCAATACGTCAAACCCACAGTAACGTCCAGTGCTCGACAATATCATAGCTTACCGTATATTCCAACGAATCCATACATATAAAAAAATAGGAATATATATAATAACTCAATATCCCCAGAATTTATTTACAATTAAAAATAAACATAAAAATTTTTGAAACTTGTGTCAACGAATGAGGTACCGCAGTAGTTCAGAAACTTAATTAGCTTTCGGCAAGGGGAAATTTCGAATCTTCCTTTCTCACTCTTGTCAACTGTAACCAGTGTTCTCTTCTCAATGACGTAGTCTTATTTTCCCCATTTCGTTCTTTCGATATATGTTATTGCAGAACTGAAATTATATTCGGTTGATTATATACTGATCTCATTACGAACACATTGTCATATAACCGTCGGTTTGCCACCGTTGGACTGACTGAAGTACTGAAATACTCGAGAGCCGATTTCCCTGACCTTTGTGTACGTATAGAGCACCTGACGCGTGCGGTGACTCGTAGAGCGAGTTATCGCAGTTTCCCGCTAACACACATCGCTACTTAGGGCGCGAGGCGATTTTATAGAGACGGGAGTGAGCGGTGCGATTTGCGTGCCGCGTGGCGGTGCTGATACAGCTCCCCTTCACGCTGTGCGCCGGTTAGATTGGCACTAACAGAATGCCCGCAACTCAGAGATGAAGATCACGTCTCGTGAGCATTTCAGAAGAATTTGTAACACTGTTGTGGAAATAATATGTTTCACTTGCTCCCAAGTGTTAGCGTTATCGCAGTTCACTTGGTGAATAACCCACTCAGAAAAAAGAAATTATTCAGCGTAATGTTAAGAGTCTGAATCTTAGAGGAACGATGAAAATGGATATATTCTTTCCCAAAATCGTTTGGAATATACCAATCATAGATCATGCTGATGAATTTAGCAGCTCGTTTACTTGCGCTATAAGAAGGTACTTGCGGGTAAACAAAAAAGTTGCATGTTGCTATTGGCTGCTATTGTTTTCGGAGCTTTGTGTTTGGAGTTCACCCGCAATAAACGAGAAGTTTTCTGTCATTCTTTTCTGCGTTACTTTATGGAGTCGCTAGTTAACTAATTGTCATTGCAACATTTTCGTCTACTTTCTATATTCTACCGAAAAATTACGTCGAGCTGTATGCCTATGTCTTCAGTACTGCTATGATTCATTACGTTCGTGCGTTAAAACCAAAATGGCGAATTTTCCGAGTGTATGTTTCTGAGATACCTCGTTTATATGATATTTTGGAAATGAAATTCTCAAACTTTTGGAGCAGAAAAGCATACAGACCGCATTTTCAGTAAAACAGAATGTACTACTGCGTATCTTTGAAAGATTTTGCAACGGTTTTGAGACACAGCCAAGAATATGGAAAACAATTATATCAAACAAATACGAAAGTTAATCAACGAAATTACGATATTAGCTGCTAAATCAATGGGAAAAGAGGAAAAGTTGTGACGGACCGGATATGTGTAGTTCTGTAACGATCAAAGCTGTTGTTAGGACGTTCTGTCATCACTTTATTTTCACGACAAAACTTTTTTTTTTGTCATTAGGCATATGAGCGGTCTGATGCGGCCCGCCATGAGTTCCTCTCCTGTGCCAACCTCTTCGTCCCAGAGTAACACTTGCAACCTACGTCCTCAGTTATTTGCTGGATGTATTCCAATCTTTGTTTTCCTCCACAGATGTTTCCCTCTTAACTTCCCTCTAGTTTCATGGAAGTTATTCCGTGGTGTCTTAAGGGATGTCCTACCATGCTGTACCTTCTTCTTGTAACTTTTTTCCATATGTTCCTTAGCTCAACGATTCTGCGGAGAACGTCCTCATTCCTTATCTCATCCATTAAAATGCGATGTTTTGCTCCAAACATACTATTCTCAAAAACTGCTTCTTCATATGGAGGCCTATGTTTGATACTTGTAGACTTCTGTTTGCCAAGAATACGTTTCTTGCCACTTCTAGTCTACTTTTTATGTCCCGCTTGCTCCGTCTGTCCTGGGTTATTTTTCTGCCTAGGTAGCAGAATTCTTTAACTTCTCCTTCATGGCCGCCAGTTACAATATTAAATATCTTGTTGTTTTCATTTTTTCACTTCCCACTACTTTCCTCTTTCTTTGATTTACTCTCAACCCATATTCTGTAATCACTAGATCGTGCATTCCATTCAGCGGATAGTGCAATTCTTCTTCACTTTCACTGAGGACAGCTATGTCACCAGCGAATCTTTTAACTCATATTCTTTCGCCATGAATTTTAATTCCATTATTCACACTGTCTTTTATTTTTGACATTACTTCTTCGATGTAAAGGCCGAACAGTAGGGGCGAAAAACTACATCCCTGCCTCACACCCTTTTTAATCCAAGTACTTTGTTCTTGGTCTTCCAGTATTATTGTTATGTCTTGGCTCTTGTACATATTGTATATTACCCGTCTTTCCGTACAAGTAATACCTAATTTTCTCAGGGTTTCGAACATCTTGGGCCACTTGACATTGTAAAACGATCGGTCGCAGGTTCGAATCCTGCCTCGTGCATGGATGTGTGTGGTGTCCTTAGGTTAGTTAGGTTTAAGTAGTTCTAAGTTCTAGAGGACTGATGACCTCAGAAGTTAGGTCGCATAGTGCTCAGAGCCATTTGAACCATTTGTAAAACGTTTTCCGAGGTCAACATAGCCAATGAGCGTGTCTTGATTTCTTTTTAGTCTTGCTTCCATTATTTACCACAGCGTCAGTAGGCTACTGACTCTCTGGACTCTTTACCTTTGTAAAAGCAAAATTCGTCGTCATCTAAAGGATCCTCATTTTCTTTTCCATTCTTCCGTAGATTATTCTTGTCAGCAACTTGGAAGCATGTGTTGCTAAGCTGGTTGTGCGATAATTCTCGCATTTCTGGGTTCTCCACTCAATGGAATTCTGTGGATAAGGTTTTCCCAAAAGTCAGACGGTATATCACCAGTCTCATACAGTTTACGCAACAACATGAAGAATAGTTTTGTTTCCACTTATACCAATGATTTTACAAATTCTGATGGAATTTTATCTGTCCATTCTGCCTTATTTGATCTTACGTATTCCAATGATTTTATAAATTCTGATTCTAATACTGGATCGCCTACCTCATCCATATCGACTCTCCTTCTACAGCATCATCAGGTAAGTCTGCACCCTCATAGAAGCACCCTCATAGAAGCACTCAATGTACTCTTTCCACCAATCCGCTGTCTCCCCTGCATTTAGCAGTTGAATTCCCATTGGACTTTTAATGTTACCACTCTTACTTTTAGTTTCAGCGAAGGTTATTTTGACTTTTCTGCATGCTGATTCAGTCCTTCTGACAGTCATTTTGAGATATGCCCGTTCGCATCAGAAGTCAGTAGATCGTATCCCTTGTTTTCTTCCCCTCTGTTCGCTTGGTGGCGCTCTTGCACAGCGGCTATCTATTTTAAATGTATGTGAGGCGGGCTAGTGTGGAATGGGCAGTCACGAGGGGATGAGGAGAGAGGTAGCTGGTTGGGGCAAACGTCTGTTGTCACATGCTGGTGATTCATGTATTGAACGATTCCGTCTGAAGCAACTGTTGCAACGGGAACAACTCTGATTATGATTAGCTAATACCTGTGCTCTGAAAGATCACCTCTTTCCTATTGGTGGGCCGTGCTATGTGATCTACTTGGAAGTGTTCGTGGGCTCTGTTGTTAGTGATTCTTCCCTGAGATGTGAATTTGTGCTTTCCAGGAAGTACGAATCCACCGTAGTGTCGTATGTATCACTTATAGATACGTTTGAGCCTTCAGTGGGTACCCTGTGTTGCTTTACTGAAA
The DNA here is from genome assembly GCF_023864345.2 of Schistocerca serialis cubense. Classification (NCBI taxonomy): domain Eukaryota; kingdom Metazoa; phylum Arthropoda; class Insecta; order Orthoptera; family Acrididae; genus Schistocerca; species Schistocerca serialis. The sequence continues at coordinate 477,817,813 of NC_064642.1, read as the reverse complement.
GATTCTCACCTGGTCAGATCTGCTGGTGTACCAGGTGTATAGCCAGACAGTACTGGCAGAAATTTAATGTGCTGGCACCCTAGAGTGTTGTAAGGCGAGATTCCTTATTTGATTCTTAGAATCTGACCTTTGTGTAAGTAACAGGACAAGGATTTCAACCTGGAAGGGAAGATAACATTGTTGTTTAGTAACTACTCAAACTATGTTGTACCGTGACTGCCAGCCGCTGTGCCCAAGCGGTTCTAGGAGCTTCAGTCCGGAACCATGCCGGAGCTACGGTCGCAGGTTCAAATCGTGCCTCGGGCATGGATGTGTGTGATGTCCTTAGGTTAGTTAGGTTTAAGTAGTTCTAAGTCTAGGGGACTGATGACCTCATATGTTAAGTCCCATAGTGCTTAGAGCCATTTGAACCATTTTTTGTACCCCAGCTGTGTTAATACACTAATCCTTGATTCTCACCTGTGTTGAAATTGTAGTATCCTTGAAAGTCATAGTTCAGTCTTTTAATCGCTGCTTGCCAGGGTTTGTTGTAAGTGGAAGCGTGCTAGACCCACAACCCAGAGCTTCATGGATCGTAACCACGCTCTTCTACCAGCTGGGTTCGATATAGCCAGGTTAGCAGGAATTCCTGAAAGAGCTCGGCCCCACGTTGCATCATCCATTATTTGCCATGTGATTCACATTTATTAAACATTTAGAAAAATATAATTGTAGCAAAATGATACTAGGGCTTGGACAATAGTTTTGGATTATAGACCCAAGATTTAACAACGACAGCAAAGTAGTAATTGGCTACCACAATGGTTTTGAATTACATACCCAAGATTTACCATGGTATCTTAAGAGACCTGAGATATTTACAGCGACAGTTTTTGAAAGTGAAATTAACAACGACCAGCACAAATTTAGTACAGATAAAATGTTTAACCCAATTTTAAAACCCCAAGCTAACAAAATGCTTTTAATTACAGACCAGAATTTTTGAAGATATAATGTAACAACGGCTACCACAAATTTAGTAAGAGATATATTGTTTAAACATTGCAAAAGTCCCAAGGTAACAGAATGACATGTGGTCCATACACTTATTCTCCTGGTCACCGAGGTTTCTTCCGATTTGCAGGAAGACTCTTTTGGTGCAAGTGACCCATCAAGGAAGGCCCAAGAGCTAACGGATGACACAATCTGGTAGGAGCTAAATCCATTCCCTATATGCCTCCTGGTCGTATTCTCGCTCTTAACAATTCTTCCCTTCTGTTCATACGTACTCAGCTCAACCGAGAATCTGTTTGCAACTGCTTGGATTCAGAGAGTTCCGTTTCATTGTTGAACTATGGTTGGTATTTGGAACATGATGGTTTATGTAAAATGCCTCCTTTATGCCCTACTTCTCAGAGATTTCGGCTGGTGAACCAGTAAGGGTCGAGGTGTGGGAGAAATGATCTATTTTTAACTTTTCTTCGCCTATTAAGTTAAACGTTGTAGGGAATTGTTTGCCACCTTGCTTCTCGGTTATGACTTTATTTAGTGGACTGGTTTTGTGCTGGATTTCGTAAGTAAGATCTTCTTTTTCAAGTTTTGCCTTCATATAAGATAGCCGTTTGTTGTTGCCATACTCTTAGCAATGCCAGTTCGCTAGTTGAGACTAGGCAGCTACTGAACATCTTAGGGGATTACCTTGACATCCTCACTAATCAGTTAGGGGTAACGGCCGAAATCCAGTACAAGATTCATTTAAGTGATGATGTCCTAGTGCGACCAGATCCATGTCGATTGTCTCCCCACAGATAAGGTAACTGCGACAAAGTGTTAACCACATGCTTAGGGATGGGGTCAATAGGCCGACCCCATCACTTTACGTTTCCCCCTTATTTCTGGTCCCTAGCGGATAAGGCGAGGATTATAGGCCAGTTGGTGATTAAAAGGCGTTTAATCAAAATGTCATTCTGGAATCTGTGCCACTTCCTGACCTGCAAAATTGTTTCACTCGATTTTCTGGAGTTTGTTACTTCACGGTGCTTGATCTTAACCAAGCCTACTAACAGTTACCGTTGACCGTCAATTCTAAGCATGTTACTTCATTTTGTACTGATTGGAACCTAAATGAGTTTAATCGGGTGCCCTCCAGTTTATCTACTGGGGCTTCAGCGTTACCTCACCTGCTGGATCATGTTGTGGCCGACCATAATCTCAACTGCGTTTGTAACTACCATGATGATGTTGTATATATGGATTAACGGCTAAGCCGTCTAAGGTTACACTGGCTACATGGCATATTTCTTTCTTGGGTCATTTTGTGTCTAGCGCTGGGATTAGAACTGATCAGCATAGTACCTCAGCCTTACATGTTTTCGTCCCTCAAGGAATAGGAAAGGGATAGCTAGTTTTATCGACATTGCCAATAATTTATGAAAGTTTGTTGCTAATTTTGCTCTGCTCGCCGCCGCTCTTAATAGCAGAAAAAGCGAGAGAGGGGCCTTTGTTTGGGGGAAGAACCAGCAGGCTGCTATTGAGGCTGTCAAATCTGCCTTGAATAATCCCCCGGTCTTGGCCATACCAGATTTCGAGAAATGCTTCATTATCCAGACTGACGCTTCTAATGCTGGTGTTGCGGCCTTGCTCCAGAAGGAATGAACCAGGGAGAGGCATCCTATCGCTTATGCATCAAGGAGCTTTACTCCTGCTGAATTAAGGTATTCCTTTCATGAGTGTGAGGTCTTGGACGTTCTCTTAACCTTTGAGAAATTGAAATTCAATCTCTAGTGCAGGGAGTTTGATTTGGAGATAGACAACCGAGCCTTAAGCCGGGTCTTTGTGTGACCTAGGAAGGCCGGTAGCATCGCCAGATTGGCGGTATCTTTATTCCGCTTCAGAGTTCGACGCTCTAAGGGATCTGACAACCAGATGGCTGAAGCACTTAGTCACATGTTTAAGGAAGGTGCTGAGTGAGGAAGACGATGTTCCTCCTCATCCGTGAATCCTGTTTGTGGGGTCTTGGCCGAGGTACCGGAGCTTTTTACCGACTTTAACTGCAAAAAGTTTAGGACCCTCTTTTGGGACCCATTAGAGAATGTCAGCTGGCCAGAGAACAGGTACCTGGATATATGTTGAAGAAGGACATAGTTTCCCGAGAGGCTGGTTAGTTGGTTGATTTGGGGGACCGGATCAATCAGGGAGGTCATTGGTCCCATTGGGGTAGGGAAGGACGGGGAGGAAGTCGGTCGTGCTCTTTCGTGCATTTGCCTGAAGCGATTTAGGGAAATCATGGAAAACCTAATCAGAACGGCCGGACACGGATATGAACTGTCGTCGTCCCGTATGCGAGTCCATTGTGGTAAACACTGCGCCACTTCGCTCAGCGTCGAGAGTTCGGAAGGTCTGCTGATGTTAGGATTTGTTTGCTTGTGGATCTCCTTCCTTCCATTTTTATTACTTTCATGATTCCTTGTTTGTGGTATTTTGGGCTTCACAAGAACATCGCTAAAATGTGGCAACACGTGACCTGGCCATCATTATATATCGATATCCCCATAGTGAGGCAATGCAAGAGCTGACAAGAGAGATGATTATCGCACAATCATCTTAACAGCTCATGCATCCAATCCTGCTGACAAGAATAATACACAGAAGAATGGAAAAGAAAGTAGAGGATGTGTTAGATGAAGATAAATTTGGCTTTATGAAAGATATAGGCACGAGGAAGGCAATTCTGACCTTCCGGTTGATAATGGAAGCAAGACTAAAGAAAAATCAAGACAAGTTCATAGGATTTGTCGACCTCGGATAAGCGTTCAACAATGCAAATTGGTGCAAGATGTTCGAAAGTCTCAGAAAAGTAGGGGTAAGCTGTAGGGAGAGATAGGTAATATACAATATGAACAAGAGTCAAGAGGGAGCAATAAGAGTGGACGACTAAGAACGAAGTGCTTAGTTTAAAACTGGAGTAAGACGGGTATGTTGTCTTTCGTCCCTACTGTTCAGTTTGAATGATGCAGTGATGGAAATAATAGAAAGGTTCATGAGTGGGGATAAAATTCAAGGTGAAAGAATATCAATGATGCGATTAGTTGATGACATTGATATGCAAAATAAAAGTGAAGAAGAATTACGTGATCTGCTGAATGGAATGAACAGTCTAATGAGTACAGAGTATGAATTGAGTCTATATCGAAGAAAAAGGAATGTAATGAGAAGCAGCAGAAATGAGAACAGCGAGAAACTTAACATCAGGATTGTTGGTCACGAAGTAGATGAAGTTAAGGATTTCTGATTCCTAGGCAGTAAAATAACCAGTGACGGACGGAGCGAGGAGGACATCAAAAGCAGACTAACAATGGCAGAATGACTATTCCTGACCAGGAGAAGTCAACTAATATCAAATATTGGCCTTAATTTGAGGAAGAAATTTATGCGAAAGTACGTCTGGAGTACAGATTTGGATGGTAGTGAAACATGGACTGTGGGAAAACCGGAACAGAAGAGAATCGAATCATTTGAGATGTGTTGCTACAGTCTGGACTAATAAGGTAGGGAATGACGACGTTCTGCGCAGAATCGGAGAGGAAAGGAATATGTGGAAAACACTGGAGAAGGCATTGGATCATTGGACATCTGTTAAGACGTCAGGGAATGACTTTCATGGTACTAGAGGGACCCGCAGAGGGCAAAAACTATAGTGGAAGAGGGAGAGTAGAATACACCCAACATATAATCGAGGACGTAGGTTGCAATAGCTACTTTGAGACGAGGAGAGGAATTCGTGGCGGACCGCATCAAACCAATCAGAAGACTGATGACAACAAAATAAATAAATAGAAAAAAACGCTATCAAGCATTTCACTAGTACTCCTTATTATCCTCAGTCCTCTTTCGCCGAAAGGGTGAACAGAAACCTCAAGGCCGCTCTCTTCACCTACCATGCAAGGTCTTCGACCAAGTAGGATGGCTCGAATCTTTCGATTAATTTCGCTTTTAATTCTTCTCAGCACGAAGCTACGCAGGGGCCCTGAATGTGTGCCTATTCTGTTAAATCCCCGCTAGCCAACTTGTGGAGCATCAATGACCTTTCGTCTCATGATATAAATCCCGAGGCTATCTAACTGATTTGAGATAATGCTTCGAGCACTGTAGAACTTTCTCACCACTGCCAAATGAAGAGCTACACCCAGGGGAGACAGCCATTTCGTGTTAATGCTGGGGTCAGAGCTTCTGTTTGTAACTTCAGTGCCAATGGTGGTAGGAATGCTGTCGTTTGTAGCAAGCTCGCCCCGCATGTTGTGGGCCTTGCTAAGTCCTTGGGGACTGTATCTACATCCACAGTGAACTTCAAGGGTACCTCTTCATTCCATAATACTTCCGTATCCCACTTGTGTGAGCTTTTTCCCTTTATGACTAGTCTCTTAAACTTCAGCCAACTCTTCAACACTACAACATCGTGATCTGAGTCTATATCTGCTCCTGCGAACGCCTTGCAATCTAGTATCCGAATTCGGAATCCCTGTCTGACCATTATGTAACTGAAATAATCCCATAGCTCCTGGCCTCTTTCAAATATACCTCCTCCTATACTCTTGAACAGAGCATTCGCTATTTCTAGCTGAAATCTGATGCAGAACTCAATTAGCTTTTCTTCCTCTCGTTCATACTACCAAGTCCATATTTTCCCGTAACTCTTTCTTCTAGTCCTATCTTAAAACCGCATTCCAATCCCCATGACTGTTAGATCTTTATTTCCATTTACATACTGAATTACCCGTTCACTATCCTCATATACTTTCTCTGTCTCTTCATGTTCTGCTTACGTCGGCGGCATGCATATTCCAACTATTGTTGTCGGTGTGCGCTTGGACGACTTTACAATCGAATAGAATGTGATAATTTGGCAATCACTATATACTAAGAACTTGTAGCCCTAATAAAATTCATCAGCGTCCACTTAACGAAATGGGCTACAAACTCGGCTACTTGGAAAACCTAAGGGTGAGAACCGCACTCACAGGTTCTGTTTTAGGTGCAGATTGCATTACCGAAGATGACTACTTCTACACCGAGCTCAGCGAAATCAACGGAAAGTGGGAAGAAGAGCCAGCCACCAAACGTCCGCACTTGCATTATATGGCAAGGTTCCATGATCCACTTGGACTATTTTTCCCTGTCTCCCTTGCTGGGGATTTGTTATTCCAGTGCACATGGTTAAGGGAAGTACTAACGCCCTGGTAACTCAGCTGCATGGATTTTGTGACGCATCCAAAGGGTATATGGAGCATCTCTGTACGTTGGAGCAGCCCTAGTGAGTAACATACTAGATCACTTAATCTGCAACAAAAATCAGACTTGCTACTTGTTAGTCACTCTAATTTGTATTCGAAGCGATCCAACCAGATGGAAGAAATTCGTTTGCTACCGGACAATGATGGTACGAACTCGCATGACTTCCACGCAATGGAGATACTGTTCTAGGCAAGACAACCCATCTGATCATCTAGCACGAAGACTCCTCTGAGGTCAAGTACATTCCCCGGAAATTTGTGGGCATGGACCGCCTTAGCCTGCACCCCCTCCTGAGTGTTGCCCGTATGATTGACAATGGATGAACTACCTCCTGAAGAGAAGATGAAGAAAAACCGTAGCTAGTTATGTCGATATGTACACTGACTACCCTTATGAAACTAGCTTCATTAATCTCGTACTGGGGACTCATTCGTGGACTACCCGTTTTCTTCACTGCGTTTGTCAGAAGGAAATATTTTCGTGAGAGCTTACAGTCACGGATCTCAGCTACCAGGATGTGTTGGATACCAGTAGTCCAGAGAAAATCCTTCGGCGGAGATCTACACGAACTTCAAGACAACTTCCCACTGCTAGATTCAAAGACCGCACGGTAGGACCCTTTCATGGAAAACAAAATGATACGACAAGGAAATCGACTACAGTGCTCTAGCCTCGACAGGAACAAATACATCCGGTGATCCTTAAGGTCGCTGAATTTCTTATTCGAGAGACATTAGCCTCCATCACTTTGGCGTTAGTTCTGTACTGCACGAAGTCCGAACTGAATTTTGGATTCACAGAGTTTTTCAGGCAATACAAAGAGTTCTACACCCCTACTTCGGGTGTGAGATCCGGAAGAACCACCGAGCTACGCTCGCTAAACAATCTGCTGCAAGGGGATAGCCTCTGCTAGCCCATTCTTCATTACAATGAGAACAGATATCCACAAGTCACATATCGCTATTTTCACACGTGCTACCACATGAGCAGTGCACCTCGAACTTTGTACAGAGTTGTCAACAGATTAGTTTCTCATGGCAGTCCAGCGACTCACCGGAAGATGTGGGCTACCCCTTACGATTTACACAGACAACACAAAACCATTCCGATCACCTTTGAATAAATGAGTTTGTTATGTAGACTGTTATACTATTTTCAAAGACTGGATACCTCCAATAATGTTTTCAAAAATAATAATTCGGGATAGCCGTACACGGATTTGAAACGTCGTCCTTCCGAATTTGAGTCTCGTGTGCTACCCACTGTGTCACCTCGCTCGGTGTGAAGCAAGAATTTCTGAAAATCTAGGTCGGTATTCTAGTATTGTATGAAAGTTAATCGTCAACCGTGGGAAAATCTGGGAAGATTCTGGTGTTACAGAGTAATGCACAGTATTAACCGTGCCGAATCGGTTGCCTTGAGATACTGTGCCGTACAAGTATGATGGAAGTTGCTAGGACTGATAGGTAAACAGGTGCTCTTCGTAGAATTGGTGAGAAGAGAAACATTTCGAAAACACTGAGAAAAGAAGCGTCAGGGTGTTAGGACATCGATTATGACATCAAGGAATAACTTCTATAGAACTTGAGGGAGGAGGACAGGGTAAAAACGTTAGAAGACAGAGTTTTGAATGCTAGTATTTTTCCTTGAAGTGTAATGTCGCATTTTTCTTTATAACGATTATCAGCATCAATAAAATTTCGAGCCTTTTCGGATCCATTGTAGTTGCAGAGCAACCCGTCAGTTTTATGAGCAGTGCCCAGCCTCAATAAGTCGCTTCATAAGTGAGTCGCCGGGCACTGCAACATGAAACTGACGGGTTGCTCTGCAACTACAATGGATCCGAAAAGGCTCGAAATTTTATTGATACTGATCACCATTACAAAGAAAAATGTGATAATAGCTCGCACAAAGATATTAGATAGTAAGTAGTTGTCGCGGGTATATTTCGACAAATCATAACAAGCTTTCAGAAATTCGAAAATATTGAAAACGTAATTGAAAAGCTTAGATGCGAAAACTACTCTAAGACGAAGAATAGCAACGATATAGTGACACCTTACGGTCAAATGATGACCTGGTTGTCCTTGACGTGTGGTTAGAAATGTAACATAATTTCTAAAGAATAAGAATGAACAACCTGAAAATGACCACAGAGCATGAATGCAAATAATGCAAAGAATTAAACAAAATAATAGACAAATAGCGAAAGCTCTACCTTTCTCACATTTTCAGCTTACGTAGTTCTGTAGTTGATTGAAAGAAGGCAATTTACTATCGTGGGCACTAAATCTCACGTTCTTGTTGACCCGTGAGCCTTGTGTTGTACACTCTTTACCAGAAAATTCCTCCGCTTTTGGTCTATTATTTTACATGCTCCAACATTAATATTTTAAATATGCAATTCCCATCAAAAAAATGGTTCAAATGGCTCTGAGCACTATGGGACTAAACATCTGTGGTCATCAGTCCCCTAGAACTTAGAACTACTTAAACCTAACTAACCTAAGGACATCACACACATCCATGCCCGAGGCAGGATTCGAACCTGCGACCGTAGCAGTCGCGCGGTTCCGAAGTGAGCGCCTAGAACCGCGAGACCACCGCGGCCGGCTGCAATTCCCATCACACACTGTGTTATTTCCAGGTCAGGCATGACATCAGATGGAAACATTACAATGATAACTCCGTACAAGCTACCCAGAGCATCTCAAGTGAGCCTGTAATTCAATCTGACAACGAATGATAGCGTGAGGGCGTTAAAGGGAATTCAAAAACGGAATCTGACATCGAGCTGTTCTTGTAAACCCAGTACAAATACATTTTACGAAAACAAAACTAATTCCTTGATCGTTCCAGTCAACGACCACAAAGCATAGAAGTAACTATCGCCTCTGTTTCGCCTCTTGAACGATGGTCGGCACGCTTGATTGCACAGCCGAGGAAACAGCAGTTCCTGCAGACGGTTCCGGCTTGTTAGGACGATTTAACACTTGTACTCCCAAAGAGCGCCTAACAGCCCAGTTCCGCAACATGCCGTAACACGCCCCCATTAATTTTAACGGGTAACCGGGAGCACTCTGCTAAGCCCTGCCCTGTGTACACCGGCCCTACACTCGCACAAAGGAGCCGCGCGGAATGTATGCCCCAGCACTGAGACAAAGGCTGCGGCTTCGCTAAATGTTCTCCACTTTTTGCAGAGACTCGCGTGACCTCTGACACCACAAAAAGAAAGCCCGGTGCAACTTTTCAGCGTTCAGTGGAGCAGCGATGAAATTCTGTAGGCTTAGTCGAAAGCCTTAGGCTACTGTTGATTACAGTATTTAATCTACTGGAAATATCCGTTGTCATCTACACGAGAATGGACGTTAAATACAAAATAAAGAGTAAATAAAGGGTAAATGTGGTTGTAATGAAGATGAACTTTGGAAAAATTACAAAAACGCTGTAGACTCTCTCTAAAACATCTCTGAAGGACTAGATAAATGAAAAATTCCTGCGTGAATGGAAGACGGCTTTCATCTACCCACTGCATAAGGAGGTGTCCAAAACTGACCACAACAATCTCAGTGGGGTCTCACTCCTAGACGTAACGTACAAGATAGTCCCTAACGTCCTTCTAAATAGAGGAGAACCCCGATTAGATAGTCAAAAGGGCGAATAGAAAGCTGGTTTCAGGAGGGGGAAATCCTATTCAGACAAATCCCAAACCTCAAAGACCTCAAGGCCCATCAAAAGACAAGAACGAAATCTTCTTTTATCACTTTCATTGACTTTCCGAAAGCATACAACTCAACAGATCAGGAGTCTCTGATCTCTATACTTGGAAGAGTTAAGCCTAGACAACACAACCACAAGTCTAATCAGACAGTCCCGACGGAGGCTCGAGTCCTCCCTCGGGCATGGGTGTTTGTGTTTGTCCTTAGGATAATTTAGGTTAAGTAGTGTGTAAGATTAGGGACTGATGACCTTAGCAGTTAAGTCCCATAAGATTTCACACATTTTCTAATCAGACAAACTATTATGAACACATGCTCTAGAGTCAAATTCATGGTGGAACTCTCCGGACTTTCGAGAGAAAACCGATGCACGGCAAGGAGATGGACTCTCCCCAATTCTGTTTCACTGGGCCATAGAGAAAGTAGTCAGAGAGTGAAACGTGAAGGTCCATAGTGGAATCTGACTGGGAATAAAAACAAAGCCACCAAAGTCAATTGTGTAGCCTTTGCAGATGATATGGCCCTACTAGCCGAGACCTGGGAAGCAGTCAAAGATCAAATCCTCGAACTGCAAAAACAATCTGAAAAAACAGGATCTCAAATTTTCCTTTAAACAGACAAAGATATTGACAACCATAAAAACCCACCAAAACATTTTAAGGTGGGAGAACAAACAACAGAGATCGTCGAGGAATATCTGGCAGAATGGATCAGCCGGAATGCTCCCTTTAAGGAGCTGGAAAGACAGCTCAGCTCCACTTCTTCTAGATTTCATTGCTTTATTTTGTAAAGCAATGAAATCTAGAAGAAGTGGAGCTGAGCTGTCTTTCCAGCTCACCAAAACAGATATAACAAAAATTCCCTGTAATGGAATGCAAAAATAAGACATTGCAATACAGTTATCAAACCGGAGGCCCTGTATGCAGCCGAAATATTGTGCATCACCAACCGTGGCTCACTTGAAAAGTTGGAGATCAAGGAAATGAAGATATTAAGAAAAATCCTTTGTATCAGATTGCACAACAGCAAACTAATTCACATCAAATATGAAACTCTTTAACAAAGTACCGAAAACTTCCAGTTACGATGCGAAAGGATACGATGCGAAAGTGAAGAATAGGTTTTCATGGACACAACCTCAGAATGAACCCAAACAGATTAACAAAACTTTTTTGACTGCTTCCGCAAAAGAGAAAAAGCAAATTTGTATTAGGAAATGGATAAAGACTTAAGAGAACCCCAAATCACAGTAAATATGCTCATAGATAAAACTACGAAAAAAGAACAAAAGAGGAGAAGGAGAGGTTCCAAGTCAAAACGCAAACCAAACGAATGATGCAAATCTATGAAGAAGAAAGAAAAGGAGGATCAGAAACTACGAAACGACACTGGGCTAATAGAAAGTTACGAAACGTTAAGCACTAATGATTTAACGTCCTCCAATATAGGATGAAACGAAAGAAGAAGAAGGAAAATTAACAAGAAAAGCACAGGAGCAGCTGATGAGCCTTTGTATTTAAGTTAGCTGGATAAAACTACAGAATGGGTATCCAAAATAAAATGAAAGTAAAAAAAGTACGAAAATAAACTTAAGCCTACAATCTTTATAGAATGAATTTTGTAAACTCAGTACAGTTTTCGAAACTAAACTCCCCATGTGTCTGGAGAATCCAGCTAAGGATCGTAATGTATTACTGGTATTAATTTACAACAGAGAGAAACAAACATTTTATATGAAAAGCATTCAAAAACAGGGAATTCCTTAGCGAGCTATGGGGATCTGCATTTTGGAGAGTATTAGGAGATAAAAGTAACGAAAGAAATGGCTCAGAGACTGCCAGAAAAAGTAAATACATTGGGCAAGGTATAAAGCCAACCAAATGGATAGTAGGTGGACCAGGTGTAATAGGTAAGAAAGGAGTGAGTCGTAGCCATAATGGAAGGTGAGCTGAAAACTTTGGAAAACATACAGGCACAACGTGGGTGCATATATGTGAAGGCTGTAATGCATGAATATGTACACAGGAGTTTACCTACCAGAAGATGTCAGATGCATGATGAAGATGATAACGTGAAATCTGAGACAATAAGAGAGGCGTCTGCAAAGTATTCAAATGGTTCAAATGGCTCTAAGCACTCTGGGACTTAACATCTGAGGTCATCAGTCCCCTAGACTTAGAACTATGTGAACCTAACTAACGTAAGGATATCACACACAACCATGCCCGTAGCGGTCGCGCGGTTCCAGACTGTAGCGCCTAGAACCGCACGGCCACAACGGCCGGCATAAGCAAAATTCATTTGTGATATAGACAGATGATCGTTAGTATGTCATGCCTTCGCAATCTGATCCGAAACGAAATGATATCACTTCTCTAGGTGAAAGCTCCTGTATAAGTGGATTTGGACCACTTGTGTCAAAGCAACACCCCGGAAATCTCGTTTGTGTTTGCTTCTGAGCTTCCATTTTGTGGGCGCGATCGGGAAGAGAAATTCGGCTTACCTACAGGGGTGGACAAAAATATGAAAACACCGTAAAGATAACAGAATACTGTGCCCAATACGGAATAGAAAAATCACCGGTATTAAGAACAGTTTTCAGCCGTCTCGGAACGGATAAATTCTGGCCCTGTATTTATCCTGTAAATAGTGGCAAAATTTAGGTAACGATGATGGACGTGCATAGCAATCACGCACCAGTCTCACCGAAGTAGACCACAATGGCTCAGTAATACTGAGAAATGGTGACTGTGAAGGCCAGGGAAGATGCGAGAATTCATCCCTGTGCACACAACTCCAATCTTTGATGATGAGAGCTGTGTCAACAGCATCACCATTGAGGAGCAGTTATTGTAAAATGACATGTAGTTGATCAGCCAAGATCCTTGGCAGTGATGCGACCTTGCAAGGCACTCAAGGGGCCAGTGGGATACCACGAAATGATGGCCCAAATCATCATCGAACCACTGCTGCGTTTACTGTTGGGACTTAAACTGAGCCAGAAGTTGGAAACAGTGTGAAAGAATCCGACAAAATGACAGGCCTGCGTTGCTCCTTATTCCAGGGTTTATGGCTTCGTCACCACGTTTTCCTGTTACAGAAATTTCCAATCACTGATATGTAGTTTTCGAATTTCAACTCGCCCTGCAGTTCGGCGCTAATGCAGCTCTCCTCGTTTTATTTTGGTGCTGACAGGATTCTCGAGTGCGATATTTTGTTCTGCAGTGATTTATGCAATTTTCGTTCTCTACTTTGCGTCACAATCTTCACTTTCCGTCTGTCTGTATCACTCAACACACACTTTCGTCTGCGTTGTGACTTAGCGCATTACGTTTTTTCGCTTTCCGTGTATGCAGTGTACTCTTTTTTTCGATACCTCTTGAAACACTAAGCACTTCGGCTCTCTTGGTTCCGGGAACACCTTGCTTATGAGCACCAATAATTTTCCTACGTTCAACTACACTTAACTCTGACATAATGTTCTGAGAACTGCACAGAGCACTGTTGTGACAACGACTAGCAGTTGTAATGTATTGAGGAGATTGTACAGGTGCCGTTAGTGGTCAAATGCAACGGCGCCAGCTGCAGGCTTGGTTATCATCGGTTTATATTTAAGCATGCATTTGTCGTGGTGTTTCGACATCTTCGTCCAACTCCTATCCATCTCTGTGAAATATTCTATTGGGTTATCTTCCACTTTTCCTGTTTCGGTCTCAGCGAAAATTGCCAGTTTTTTGTCAGCATCTGTCTCACTTACTGGAACCTCCCAACATCCAAAGAATTGAAACAAATAAAAATAAATTTCCTGAGTCTTTCATATCCACCAATATCCCATTATTAATGATCGTTTATCATACTTTGTTGCAAGACTTCATGAGCAAGGTGTTCCTCTTAGGAGGCAAGGCCAGTTCGCGTGGGATGCATTCTAAAGCCATCTACCCCAATACTTCTCGCTGCATCTTCTTTGAGTTAGTCCTAAACTAAGGCACAACGTAACTAAACTAAGCTTACCTTAACTTAGGAAGGTGCTCAAAAACGCGTCCATCTGCGGCAAGAGTGGCCTGCCGCCTGAACACATTGTGAAACGTTCGTCGGAGTTTGGCTGAAAATGCCTGTAATCACAGACTGAACACTGTATTCTAGCTCTTCAACTATATAGTGAATGTTTGTTTACACTTTACCTTTTAACATCCTCCAAAGGTAAAGGTACAAGATATTTATATATCTATAATGAAGAGGCTAATGTACTACCCTATCACAAAACGGTAAGACTGACATTGACGCATTGGAGGAGCGTGTTATCACGCTGGCTTGCGTTAAACAACGGTAGGTAGTTTTCATTAGATGACAATGCTCAAAAAAATAAGTTGTGTCATGTATACAGCCACCCAAAAATGTGAAGCGCCAAGAAGAGAGGAGGAGGAACAAAATTAAACTTATATGGTGTACCTCACTGATTACAATATAGAGTTGAATTTACAAAGAACTTGACAGTATGAATATACTTGTCAGTATGATGTTGCATCCCCTCCTGCTTGGATGCGTCCATTGGCTCGGTTTGGAAATTCGTCATAAAGCCTTTGTTTCGTCCCCTGAGCCAAGATTGCCCACATCTGTTATCCTTGATATCCTGGATACTGGCTCTGTGATGGACGTGACGTCGGAGACAGTCAAACACATCTTCCACTGAGGACAGATCTCTGGTCCTGCTGGCCACGGGGCTACACCAACATCACGCAGACAGTTCATGAAATGACATACCACATATGGACGTGCATTGTCCAGATGATCATTAGCACAATGATACTGTCGCATGAAGGGTAACGCACGAGGATACATGGTGTCCTTGATGTACAATTGTGGCATCAGAGTTCTTTCAGTTACTGCCGACTGTGATCTGAATTCGCTCTACGGCCTCCTACACCATGAAACCAGGGGTAACACTATTCGAATCAAAAACTGAGGAAAAATGAGGAATCTCCCCAAGTCACCACTGCAATGGTCATACTGGATAATGCAGAAAAGCGATTCATCACTAAACTAAATAGAACATCATTCATCTACATCATACTCGGCAAGCCACAAAATGGTGAGTGGCGGAGGCTACTTTTTATACCATTAACTGAGCCTTCCAACCCTACTCCACTATCGAATAGCGCTTGGGAAGTATGATTATCGGTAAGGCTCGGTATTGGCTCTAATTAATTGCAAATCTCTCCGTAATGCACAAAGCCTCTCTTGTAATGTTTGACAATGGAGTTTAATGAGCATCTCCATAACGCTCTCGTGCCCACTAAACAATCGCATGACGAAACGCGCTGCTCGCTCTTGTTCCGACTAAGCATCCCAGTGACGAAATGAACCACTCACTCTTGTGCCAACTAAATGAACCCATGACGATAGCACCCCTCGCTCTAGTGCCGACTAAACAATCCCATGACGAAACGCGCCACTCCCTCTCGTGCCCACTAAGCGAACCCGTGACGAGATGAACTGCTCGATCTCGTGCCGACTAAATGAACCCGTGACGATAGCACCCCTCGCCCTAAAGCTGAGTAAACAATCCCATGACGAAATGCGCCGCTCACTCTTGTGCTAACTACGTGAACTCATGACGAAATGAACCGCTCGCTCTCGTGCTGACTAAACGAACCCATGACGATAGCTCCCCTCGCTCTAGTGCCAACTAAACAATCCCATGACGAAGCGTGCTGCTTGCTCTTGTGCCGACTAAGCATCCCCATGACGAAATGAACCGCTTGCTCTCCTGCCGACTAAATGAACCCATAACGATAGCGTCCCTTGCTCTAGTGCCAACTAAACTATCCCATGACGAAACGCGCCGCTCGCTCTTGTGCCCACTAAGCGAACCCGTGATGAGATGAACTACTCGATCTCGTGCCGACTAAATGAACCCGTGACGATAGCACCCCTCGCCCTAGTGCTGAGTAAACAATCCCATGACGAAATGCGCCGCTCACTCTTGTGCTAACTACGCGAACTCATGACGAAATGAACCGCTCGCTCTCGTGCTGACTAAATGAACCCATGACGATAGCTCCCCTCGCGCTAGTGCCAACTAAACAATCCCATGACGAAGCGTGCTGCTTGCTCTTGTGCCGACTAAGCATCCCCATGACGAAATGAACCGCTTGCTCTCCTGCCGACTAAATGAACCCGTAACGATAGCGTCCCTTGCTCTAGTGCCGACTAAACTATCCCATGACGAAACGGGCCGCTCACTCTCATGCCAACTAAGCAAACCTGTGACGAGATGAACCGCTCGCTCTCGTGCCGACTAAATGAACGCATGATGAAAGCGCCCCTTGATCTAGTTCCGACTAAACAATCCCATGACGAAATGCACTGCTCTATCTCATACCGACCAAGTGAACCCATGACGGAATTAACCGCTCGCTCTCGTGCCAACTAAATGAACCCATGATGATAGCGCCCCTTGATTTAGTGCTGACTAAACAATCCCATGCCGATACGTGCCGCTCGTTCTCATGCCAACTAAGCGAAACAGTGACGAAATGAACCGCTCGCTCTCGTGGCAACTAAATGAACCCATGACAATAGGGCCCCTCGCTCTAGTGCTGGCTAAACAATCCCATGACGAAACACACTGCTTGTTCTAATGCCGACTAAGCGAACCCGTGATGAAATGAGCCGCTCGCTCTCATGCTGACTAAATGAACCCCTGACGATAGTGCCCCTTGCTCTAGTGCCAACTAAACGATACCATCAAGAAACACATGGCTTGCTCTCATGCCGACTAAGTGAACTTATGACGAAATGAACCACTCGCTTTCATGCTGACTAAATGAACCCGTGATGATAGCGCCCCTCACTCTAGTGCCGACTAAAGAATCCCATGACGAAATGCGTCTCCCGCTCTCATGCCGACTAAGCAAACCAGTGATGAAATGAGCTGCTCGCTCTCGTGCCGACTAAATGAACCTGTGACGAAATAAACCGCTCACTCTCATCCTGACTAAATGAACCCATGACGACAGCACCCCTCGCTCTAGTACCGACTAAAGAATCCCATGACGAAACGCGCCGCTCTCTCTCGTGCCGACTTTGTGAACCCGTGACGAAATGAACCGCTCGCTCTCGTTCCAACTATATGAACCCATGACGATAGCACCCCTCGCTCTAGTGCCGACTAAAGAATCCCATGACGAAATGCGCCACTTGCTCTCGTGCCGACTAAGCGAACCCGTGACGAAGTGAACCGTTCACTCTTGTGGTGACTAAACGATCCCGTTACGAATCACACTGCTCGCTCTTGTGGCGACTAAACGAACCCATGACGATATACGTCGCTTGCTCTCATGCCAACTAAACAATCCCGTGTCGAAAGGCGCAGTTCGCTCTCGCGCTCAATAAACAATTTCATTACGAAACGCGCCCTTCTCTCTTGTGCCAACCAAACGATCCCGTGATGAAAAGCGCCACTCGCTCCCATGCCGACTAAACTATCCTGTGATGAAACATGCCGCTCTTTGTTGGATCTCCTCTTTGTCTTCTATCAGTCCTGTATGGTAGGGATCCAATAGATGTACTAGAATGTGTCGAACAAGCTTCTTATAAACCACTTCTTTAGTGGATAAGTTACATTTCCTTAAGATTCTTCCTATGAATCTGAGTTTGGTGTCTGCTTTTCCCACTATTTGCTTATGTGGTGATTCCACTCAAGGTAGCTCTGGATAGTTACTCATAGATATTTTATGGCAGATACTAGTTCCAGCGGTTTGTCATCCATAGTGAAGCTGCACAGTAGTGGATTTCTTTTCCCATGTATGTGCAATATGTTGCATTTATTTCCGTTCTGGGTCAACGTCCGGAGCCTGCACCTTTCATCAATTCCCTGCAGGCCATTCGGAAAACCATGACTGTCTTCTGGCATTGCTACTTTGTTATACACAAAGGCATCATCTGGGAACAGCCTTAGATAGCTTCTGACGCTTTCTACTAGATCATTTATATATACTGTAAACAGCAACGGTCCTATCACACTTCTTTTGGATACACCAAAAATTAACCCAACATCTGTCGATTTTGTTCCGTTAAGAGAGACGTGTTGAGTTCTGCCTGCACGGAAGTGTTGGATCCAGCCACAAATCCACTCCAACACTCGACAAGCACGTATCTTTTTCACTAAACGGCTGTGCGGGATGGTGTCAAATGCCTTCCTGAAATCAAGGAACATGGAATTAACCTGATCGCCATCGTCCATGCCAGCGTGGATGTGACTGAGGAATAGAGCGAGCTGAGTTTTGCAGGATCTCCGTTTGCGGAATCTATGTTCATTTTCATAGATGAGAATTTCCTTCTCCACAATTCTAAAACAGATTAACGTCAACGATAGAGATCTACAATTGTATGCATCTCTCCTACGGCCCTGCTCATTTATTGGAATTTCAATGCATCCAGGTCAAGGCACCAGTTCATATGCAGGCGTTGGGTTACGGTGTTAACGACAGTCCAGCAATGGGGCGGTAATCCTCCAATCTGGCTACTGTTAGTCCCCGCCCAGTGGCGTGGGATGACACAGAACGTTGCAGGCCTTACATTACTTGTTCTCATATGGCGGGTGCAAATGTGAAGGGGCTACAATGTTCCTGGTGCACAATATGGCCTTCCCCTCTTTTGGTAATCAGACGTGGTCTGCAACGGCCACAGTAACGAATACCCATGTCCTCACGTTCTCATGCAGACCTACATGGGGCCACTGTCACATCGGAATGCCCCAGAAACGTGGATATTACACGATTGTACGAGTCAGGCCAATGGAGACGTAGTATGAGGCCCCCTGTGCTGATAACGCTGACACGGGTACGCGGCATAACCGTGCCTTTCAGCAGTGATCACTCAACTTCAGGAGCTATTCACACGCCATTTATACGATAGCAGGACCTGGTAAGAAAACTGGACACAAAAAGTGATACACTTGGGTGTCCGTTATTGGCGTCTCGGAGAAGTACAACTCCAACAATTTACACACTCACTGACTGTGTGCACTAACATCATACCATGGCATTTCAGCACTACACTTCTTTGTCAGGCAGTATGTTAGCCATATTGACATATTAATTGTTCGCTATACTGTTTTAAGAAGAGTGTATGTATGAAGCGCAACCACTCTCAGTTTTTAATGACTATCAACCTTACAGGGTGTTCCAAAGAGGACATTACAAATTTAAAAATTCACATCAATTTATTGAAAGAAGATACAGAGCTGGGTTTAGTTTTTGTAGGGAAACACATCAAGTACTTTTACGTTAAACTAAATATATTGTATGTGGCTTCCATTGGTTATCATGCGCACTTTCCACAGGAAGTCACTTTCTTCTCAAATTCGCTGTAGCATTGATTGTGTAACTTGCTCGATGGCGGCGTAAATTCCTGCTCTCAGTTCAGGCAGGGAAGCTGGCACAGGAGGTACAAACAAGATACCCTTAATGAACCCCCATTAAAAAAATCAAGTGGTGTCAGGTCCGGCGAACGTGGGGGCCATGGAATTGATACATCACGGCCAAACCATTGACGTCAGCCAGGTAGTGCGGTGGTGCTCCATCTTCAATGAAGTAAACAGTTTGTTCTTGGTCATCCTCATCGATCGGTGGTCTCAAAAATTGTTGTAACATATACAGGTACACTATCACATTGATGGTTCTCTCACAGATAAAAAAGGGGCCATACAAACTAGTTCTTCCTCAGTACACAAAAAAAAACGTTCAGTTTAGGGCTTTCATGAACATGTTGCAATGTTGGTACGGAAATTACGTTGAACTGTTGTCGCCGACTTTGATTGTTCAAACCAAAAAACACAGCTGGCGCGCTCGGGTACAGTGAAGACAGCTATCATTAACGCAACTGCCTCTAGCGCTCATTAAGGTGCGATTCGGCACTAGCGAACTACGCGAGACAAAACTTGATGTATTTCCCTACTAATTGACATTACAATCACCTCTGTAGGTAGTATGAATTAATTTATATGACTTTTCGAAGTTGTGAAGTCCTTTTTGAAACACCCCTGTAATGTTTTACTATCAATTCTTTTCATGTCACTGTTGCTCATCATCTAACTTTAAGGCATAAATAGACTCAAATACAATTTTACTGCTGATTCGTACGTTTCAAGAAACTTCATTACACATGAAACGTCTTCCTTCCTACGTAGAAATGTAAACAAAAAGTAGTACATTTCTTGTGAAAAGACGAGCTGAAATATGCAGGGTGAGTCACTAACCATTGCCAACAAGAACAACTCCGAAAGTATGATAGGAGCTTAAAATCTTGTGTGACAAAAGTTGCATGGGACAACGTTGGTTTTTGTTGCTAGGTTGTACCGCGTCAGAGATACGAAGGTCAACTTTGTTTTGTTTTTGTAATGGGATGCTATTGTTTCGTACTTATTTTCCGATAGCGGCTATCGAGACGAATCAAATGATGTGTAACAGTGATGTCTTTGAAGGTCAACGAAGGTCAAAAAGGTGGCATGAACGTCCATTTACAGAAGGTGTTCGAAGTGATGACCATTGGTATCAATGCAATGCTGCAATATTCTTATCATGGACTGAGTGGTGTTCCATATCACATCGATATTTATCGAAGCACATGCTCTGATAATTCTCTCTTATATATATTCAGGGATAGTTAGAATGTCTTTATAAACAATGTCTTTTACGAATCCCCACGAGAAAAAATCCAGGGGCGTCAAGTCTGGCGAACCAGATGGCCACGACACATCTCCGCGTCCAATCCAACGATTTGGGAATTGTCTCAGCAACTAATTTCTAGCCATCAGCGAAAAATGTGCCGGATACTCATTGTGTCCATACCGCATTCTGTTCCTTGTTCCTAAAGGTATTTCTTCCAATAAAAGACCTAATGTTTCTTGCAGGAATGTTGTGTACTTCCTACCATTAAGATGAAATAGAGCCTATAATTCTGTCGTCTGGAATCCCACACCATACATTCACGGACCGCGGTTTTTGTTGTGCAACTTGCCACGGCCAACATCGATTTTCAGTTGCCCAATAACGCATGTTATGCGAGTTAACATTTCCACGGTTCATGAATGTAGCCTCGGCAGTAAATAAAATCAAATTAAGGAATGTTCATCCCTCTTAATCTGAATTTGAGCCTATCGGAAGAATTCAGTGCAACGCATACAATCCGTACCAGTTAATTCTTGGTGTAGACTGATATGGTAAGGATGATATTTACGGCGATGCAGAACTCGAACAACACTACTCCGGCTCATGCCAGATTCCCTTTCGATTTGATGCGAACTAACACAAGGATCTCGAACCACAGTGGCAAGAATGCCAATTTCTGTTTCTTCGTTAGTAACTTACCTTTACCGGATATGTTTCCGTTGCGTTAAAGATACAGTTGTTCTCAGTTTATCATACACGTATTTAAATGCACGACGTGTAGGGTGAACACGTTGAGGATATCTTTCAGCGTATAAGTCTCTAGCTCTCACTTTCGTTGGCATTCTCCGTAAATGAGAAACATATTGACTTGTTCTTCGAAGAAATACATCATTCACATTCGCTTGATTCGACGATAATAGGCTTACCGTTCCTATTAGTGTGTATTGCGAAACCGTAATATGATGTTTAATTGTCAGTGGCTCGTTAGATGGATACGCCGTATTCGGCGAATATTTGCTATTTCCAAGATAAAGTAGAGAGAATTGTCAGAGCATTTGCTTCGATAAATGCCGAAGTGATAAGGAATACGACTCAGTCCACGATAAGAAGTTTACAGCACTATGTTGATACCAATGGTCATCACTTCGAACACCTTCTGTAAATAGACGTTCATGCCACCTTGTTGACCTTCAAAGACCTTACTGTTACACATCATTAGATTCGTCTCGACAGCCGCTATCAGAAAATAAGTACCAAACTACAGCAACCCATTTAAAAAATGGTTCAAATGGCTCTGAGCACTATGGGACTCAACTGCTGAGGTCATTAGTCCCCTAGAACTTAGAACTAGTTAAACCTAACTAACCGAAGGACATCACAAACATCCATGCCCGAGCCAGGATTCGAACCTGCGACCGTAGCGGTCTTGCGGTTCCAGACTGTAGCGCCTTTAACCGCACGGCCACTTCGGCCGGCAACCCATTTAAAAAGAAACAAAGTTGACACTCATATCTCTTTCGCGACCCCACCTAGCAACAAAAACCAACGTCACACTATGGCCCCTGTTGTCCAATGCAGCATTTGTCCCAGAAACTTTTCAGCGACTATCATACTTGCGGAGTTATTCTAAGTGGCAAGAGTTAGTGACTCACCCTGTATATATTGGTGGTGGTACTAGGCTGCTGACTTACTGCATATAAGTCAACCGAGTGGTGCGGTAGTCGAGCATCCGTCCTAGTTTTCGTAGAACTTTTCTGCGCTGTTGTAACTCACATTTCATACGTTTAAAGTGAGTGTAACACGGTGCATCATACCAAAATCATAACTCAATGTATATGTACTGTCTGCGGAGGAGTAACACGGGATAGTTTCAGAATCCATCACTATATGAGGGCGGCCGCCGTATAAACACTGGTTGCTCTGCAATGTCTTATGTGCAGAGAAGGAGCGAAATTTGTAACGACGTATGTACTAGTCAGTAAATATTACTGCAGTGAAAAGCAACCAGTTTTTCAAATATTCAGACTAATATACTGAATAAAAATTTTGTACAGTCTTCGCCATTTCTATTGGATCGCAGTTGAATGAAAAATTATGCCATTCTTAACGCACACTCGCAGGTACGGAACCCGTACACAGGTAGCCTCGCTAATAATTACGAATCTGTCGCACAACTGTTCCGAGGGAAAGCTGACGTAATTGCATAACTAAGTGGAAATGCGGTATATGTAATGGAATTTGCAGTATCGATGCGGACAATTTAATTTCCATTAATGAACGATGCAAACGTGGAGTAAGCGCTACGTATAAATTCTATTTCCGCCCTCCAAAATTTATCATGTATGAGACAACAAGGTGAGCTGTATGTTCGCGCAATTTCATTGCTGAATAAGCACTTTCAGGCTGTGTAAGATTTCATGAAACGTCGGAGCGTGCACATCACCGGTGAAGTTGTTACGTTTATCTGAATAGTTCGCTCCATATAACAGCAATACAAAAGGAACTTTTGCGTTGATCGAACAGCAAAAATACCTGATTTAATAAGAAATGAAATGGTATTACGTTAGTGTTGTAATTGACTATTTCTTCAGATAAGTTTTTCTACGTGTGGCGTCTCTTCTTCCGAACGAACAGACACCATACACGACTCGTCAGCCGTATAGCCTATGTACATGACAAAGTCGAGATTCCTGTCGTAGCCACTGTCGGCCATTGAAATAAATTCAATGGTGACAACTCAAACTTTGTGACGGACCGGAACTCACACACGGAAATGGAAAAGAGCGTATGGCATTCCTAGCCGGGAGGCTGCAGTCGACGCCGCATTGTGCGACTTGTGTGCCGGTGATGAGGACGAAATTATGAGGAAGACAACATAACACCCAGTCCACGTGCGGGGAAAATCTCCAACTCGGTCGGGAATCGAACCCGGGTCCGCTTGCACGCGAGGTAAGGACGTTACCAGCCAGATAAGCAGGCGGACTCATAGTCGGCTATTCCACATGTCGTGTTAACTGGTTCAGTTATCCCGGCACGCCTCACTGTCCAGCATAAATTTCCACATGTCGCAACTGAGTTTGTTCAACGCCCGATTGCGGCTAAACTTGGAATTTCAATTTCGCCATCAGATAGGTTTGCTGAAATATCAGTCCCTTACTTTAGCTTTCTACGCCCTTCAACCTCTCTCCCCTTCGCCACCCCACCCCCCCTCCATCCGCTAACAGCCCCATCTTTTCAAACGCTAAAACGTGACACAATGGGCTCTTCAGTGCTCTTAAATACTGTAATAGGTCTGGCTAGAAAGGTGTGAGCAAGCCGCTCTCTGCAGGAGTAGAGGTGCAGACGATGCAGGCAGCCAATTCGTTGTTAAGGTGGCAGGAGTAACTATTACTTTCTTAAGACTGCTTGATGCTCTATGTAAGGTAGTCACACTGTGTCCCATTCCTTTTGCCTGGGATCGGTGTGTGATGCCTCTAGCCGCTCAGTGGTGAAGTCCGAGTCCCTAGCCTCCCCCAGACGAGTGCAGGGTCAGCTGCCATGAGGGTTGCCAGGGCGAGCCTGGCTTTGCAGCTAATAGGGCAGAGCTATGGGGCCATCACATGAGGTGTAGGGACACACTTCGTCTGTACTAGCATCCGAGACGAGACCTCGCACCAAAGCTGTCTTTTGAGGTGTCGAGGACGCTCATCGCCTTAGTATCCGAGATGAGACTTTGGTTATATTAGGGTGACCGCTTGGGTAGTCGTCTGAGGTGTCGGGTCACAATTTTACTGTGGGATTCACTAGTATCCAAGTGTGCTTTTTTGGGAAGTGTCCTTCCAGGGCCGCGATGGAGCCCTGGCAGACCGCACGGCGGTTGCCCCTAAAGCTGTCATTGGCCTGCCTTATCCCTTGTTAGATGGGTAATTGGCCGAAGGTGGCAACATAAGATGTGCGGTAGAGGTTTATGTGCAAGCGACCTCGAATGGGACTTGTCAAACGTTCTGAGAGGACTCTCACTAACGCAAGGACTATGGACGGGGGTGAGCCATTGTGGCATTCTGTCAGTACCCTTCCTGAGTGGTGCTGGGCTCTTAGTGGCAGGACTTTTGCTTGTGGGGGCAGTGGTGCATCTTCAAGAGGAGTGTTGTAAGAAACCACATATGGGGCCGTGGGGACTAGTGTTTGCAGCCCAAACCCCGTCTCCGTGAGGAAATGTTAGCAAGCATTGGATCAAACAAATTTGCCTCAGATGGAGAGGGGCCTCACTTAACCACTGACACAAGCGGTGACCCGATACCTGGCAGTAATCTAAGTTCGCCATGTAATAACAGCAGAGTATCATGCCCAAGATGCGGGATTTATCTCTCAGCTAGAGCGGTGCATCAACAGCAGCATCTCTGGAGATGTACTAAACTCCCACGTGCCCCTTACGACCAAGGTGGCTTTAAATGTTCTTAATGTTTTCGTAGTTTTACAAACATTAATAGGCGGCGTTTGTATGAGAGAAAGGGACATTCGGTTCAATATAACACCTCTGAACTTCAGAGCAATGTCGAATTTCTGAAAGTACCCTGGTATGATGCCGAAGTTGAGGAAATGGCGAAGTTGGAACTGGAGTGGTAGATTTGATACGCAGGTTCAGCTGAACAAGGAGTTGGTAACTTGACTTGGCAGATCAGCGGAAGCCATCAAGAAACGTTGAGAAACTTCAGAATATAAGCATATGTTGGCGGCGCTAAAGGAAGGGCCGCTACCAGAAACAGATAGGCAATGTAAATAGCTGGGCGCGATCCTTGGACCAGAGCTCGTCACTAGACTGGTTGCCAGGCTAAAGATCTTATGTATGGGCAGAAAAGAAATAGAGCCTTCCAAGGAGGCCATTTCCAACTTCTGGCGTGGGAAAACATACAACAGCTCTGGGGAGGGGAATGGAGAAGTGACACAAATCATGTCATGCCAACAGTTGGATTAACGGCCCTCCTCCTTTTTGGAGTGGAAGGGATTATGTTAGCACTATCCATCTGCGTATCGGACTGCTTCCTACAAGGGGTGCTCCTTATGTCATTGGCCTGAATGCCAGCTGTAGGACTGGGGGCCACCGGCGAAATCGTCATGAGACGTTGCAGTGTGTTCTCCAAATGGTGACCACTGACGTATTTTTCTCGACTGGAGCGTCACTATGGCGCCAACAAGTCCATTAAGAGGGTGCTAACCGACAAGGTATATGTGGTTGTGGATGAGCCTACTTTGATCTGGGCCAATTCAGAAAGATATGTCCCTCATATTTTTGTTATTCACGACGCTGATGGAGCACCAGGTGTTGGCAGCTGTTCCCTTATTGAAACCACCGTCGCCTATGAGAACCAGGGAAGCCTCGATCTAGCCCACGAGTTGAAGATGGAGAAGTACAACAGGTATGATTTACTGTCTGCTGTCAGGAGGAAGTTTCAGCTTACAAATTCTCCTGAGGCTCTCTCTTTTGTCAAAAGTGCTCAAGGTACCTCGAGTGAAGGCAACTTGAGAATATGGGCGAAATTCAATAGATGGAAATTTCTTAAGAGGGAAATTATCTGCAGTATCATCTTAGTGGGTACAGGGATTCACTGCTAATTCATGGGAGTTCTTTGGAGAGAGGTAAAAGACCCCAGCAGATAAAGATCCGCCCATCAGATCCACAGAGGACTGACAGCTACTCCTAGTACATACTAGGTTATAATGTGTAACAGCACGAGGTGTTTCAAGCCCCACTTGTGGCACCATAACCTGGACAAACTAGCCGTGAGACTGTTCATTTACCTAACCAAACAGTGCGGTGTCGATTGCGAGCGGACTTGCTTCTGAAGCATAGTCTTCTTGTGTCTGGGACGCTGCTGTGATGCTCCTTCCTTGGACTGTAGTTACTGGGTGAGTGACGCACAATACATGGGTCAAACCCTCTTAGCCTCTTGCCAGTGGATTTCGATGTTGGAAAACCGCAACGGGATCTTAGAGCGATTACCAGCCACCCCTCGCACTATACTCTGTTTATGAGGGTTGAATGAAAAGTAATGCCTCCACCTTCGTTAATTGGGTATGGATGGGAATGTTTTAATAAATCAAACGCAGAAATAATCATTAGTATGTGATCTTTAATTACCAATTAATGCGAGAGGAGTTCCTGCAAATTTCAAGTCTGTGCATTTTCATTTCAGGAGTCAGCATCCGGGGTACCCATCGTGCACAGATCTTCCGATAGTGAAGCAAAGCAATAATGTGACCAACACGTTCTTGTGAAATGCCAGTTGTGCTTGCCGTTCCTCTCTGAGTGATACAACGATCGTCCTGAATCAATCTGTCATCATTATGCTTGTGAAACTCGGTGGTTGCCGTCACAGGATGTCCAACTCTTTGTTTGTCAGCAGCTCAGATGGTCCAGCTTCAACACCTTTAAACTTATTCGCCCAGTGACGCACAGTACTCACATCAATACAATCACCATAAACTGCTTTCTTTTTTTTACAATTTTTTTTTATTTTTACATTTTTTTGTTGTATGTATGTAAAATTACAATTTTTATTTACAATTTTTACAGAAACCAGATGGCAGTTATAAGAATCGAGGGGCATGAAAGGGAAGCAGTGGTTGGGAAAGGAGTGAGACAGGGTTGTAGCCTGTCCCCGATGTTATTCAATCTGTATATTGAGCAAGCAGTAAAAGAAACAAAAGAAAAATTCGGAGTAGGTATTAAAATTCATGGAGAAGAAGTAAAAACTTTGAGGTTCGCCGATGACTTTGTAATTCTGTCAGAGACAGCAAAGGACTTGGAAGAGCAGTTGTACGAAATGGACAGTGTCTTGAAAGGAGGATATAAGATGAACATCAACAAAAGCAAAACGCGGATAGTGGAATGTAGTCGAATTAAGCCGGGTGATGCTGAGGGAATTAGATTAGGAAATGAGACACTTAAAGTAGTAAGGGAGTTTTGCTATTTGGGGAGCAAAATAACTGATTGTGGTCGAAGTAGAGAGGATATAAAATGTAGACTGGCAATGGCAAGAAAAGCGTTTCTGAAGAAGAGAAATTTGTTAACATCGAGTATAGATTTATGTGTCAGGAAGCCGTTTCTGAAAGTATTTGTATGGAGTGTAGTCATGTACGGAAGTGAAACATGGACGATAAATAGTTTGGACAAGAAGAGAATAGAAGCTTTCGAAATGTGGTGCTACAGAAGAATGCTGAAGATAAGGTGGGTAGATCACGTAACTAATGAGGAGGTATTTAATAGGATTGGGGAGAAGAGAAGTTTGTGGCACAACTTGACTAGAAGAAGGGATCGGTTGGTAGGACATGTTTTGAGGCATCAAGGGATCACAAATTTAGCATTGGAGGGCAGCGTGGAGGGTAAAAATCGTAGAGGGAGACCAAGAGATGAATACACTAAGCAGATTCAGAAGGATGTAGGTTGCAGTAGGTACTGGGAGATGAAGAAGCTTGCACAGGATAGAGTAGCATGGAGAGCTGCATCAAACCAGTCTCAGGACTGAAGACCACAACAACAACAAACTGCTTTCATCGTCTGATGGATCTCCTTGGGAGTGACACCTTCTGCTGCCAAGAATTCAATGACTGCACGTTTCTTTAATCGCATTGACCGACCGTCTGCGCCGAGCTGCTTAGCTTACACTGTAACAACACAACCGTTCAATGCAAAGGCTTCCCGCCAACTGGAACTGTAGAGAAGAGGCTACAGAACAAGCCAGTACCTGCCAGATACCAATGCTACCAACTGTTGAAGAGTTACGAAGGTAGAGGCATTACATTTCAGTCAACCCTAGTATTTGGGGCAGTTGAACAGACAACAGGGGAATTGGCCCTCCCGCTGGAGGTGCCAACACTGTTATACTAGCATCTACCCACCAAATCGACCTGCTGAGGATCCTTAATGAAGCGCATCACACATATGCCCTGAATGCGACCGCACGTTTGCCACAAGTGCAGCTGCTGCTGACAACACCAGGTGGCAGCCAACACAGTCATCAACAAGGACCGGAAAATTGTTAGGTGGACCAAGAAGGAGGCCCTCTCACATTCCCAGCTGGAGGTCATGCTCTTCCATAGGAGGGACTCCCTGTTCTTCGCCAACCAGGAGTTCCTCTGTATCATTTCTGACAGGACACTTGACGCCATCAAGGACCAGAGCTTCAAGCCTGTACACCATCAGCGTTTGAAGGAGTTTTAGGCCATCCTGAGAGGGACGAGGAGGGACTGGAGTCCAGCTTAGGGCCAGCGAGGTTGCTGCCACCAGGTGGTGGAGAGGACAGCACGACACCTCCTGGGACATATCCATCTGGGAGCACTTTGTGGGGCTTCTTGCGTCCGCTCAGTATTTCTCAGCCCTGGACCACATCATAGGTTTGGGGCCAAGGATACACCATCTTGAGCATGCTACCGGATGCCCTCACCACTGTCGGCTCCAAGGAGGGTGAGAATGAGAAGCCCACACTGTGCCCGCCACCTAAGCAGCAGCAGCCTCCCCAGCGACAGCGGAAATGGCGCCAGTGGGAGTTCATACATATCCAAGAGGCCTTCCTGCAGTCATGCATACGTTGAAAGAGGGGTCTCCTGGATGGCACCGCCACCTGACATCTATGGCCTGTATGAAATCTGGACCGACTTCTTACAGCAGCAGCTGCCGTCCACCGCTGGTGATATTAGTGACCGCGTCCTGTCCCACTCACAGCTTGTAAACTTAGAGTGCCTGTGGAAGCCAGTAATGGCTGAAGAGGTCACTGTTACCCTGCCGCCTATGTGCTGTGCACCATTCCCAGACAGACTGCCGCCGAGCTGCGCTATCTGCCATGTTGTGCGGTGGCCAAGATTATGAATCTCCTCCTCCTTGTGCAAGCTCTCCATGGTCGCTTCATCCATGCCCAGACCACCTTACTACCCAAAACGGCTGGACCAGCATCCCCCGCTGACATTTGTCCCATCACCGTATGCTCAGTACTGGCGAGGACGTTCCATAAATGTCAAGCCTCGCGCCTGATACGTCTGTGTGTTGTGGACTAACGTCAGCAGGCATTCATCCCTTGAGATGGAGTGCTGGAAAACACATTCGTCTTAGACCAGGCCCTCGTCGACTAAGTCAGCTCCTGCCATTCTGTTTTTGTTGCGTCTCTCGACGTGTCGAAAGCATTCTACACGCTAGACCATGCAGATATTCGCCTGCTGGGCGAATTGGCCGATTATGTAAAGAGCTTCTACAGTGGAAGCACGACGGTGATAGTCGGTGGTGGTGTCGTGAGCGTGGCCGTGCAACCATCGAGGGGTGTCCATTAAGGCACCCTCCCTACCCCTCCTTCTCAACATGGCCATGTACATTATGCTTAACAGCTTACCATCCCACACAGGAACCCGGATTTTAGGTTTCAGAGCCACCTCTGTGGCCTTTGCTGATTGTGCCCTGGTGTTGTGATCGATGACGGGGGCTATAGTCCCTCATCGACGCAACCATTGCAGCCTTCGCTCATCTGGGACTGCATATCAACTCGCAGAAGTGTTTCACCCTCGCCTTAGTGGCCTCTGGCAGCGAGAAGGTGAAGGTGGACGATTCCGTCACCTTTACAGCCGGAAATGCCACTATGTCAGCGCTGCATGTAGGCTAAACATTCCACTACCTGGGGCTGCAGTTTTCCTCTTCTGGTCAGCGCCTTTCCCTTCCACACCACCACCCGCAGGAGCAGCTGGACATTATCACCCAAGCTACACTGAAGCTGCAACAGCATCTCTACTCTCTCAGGCAGGTGCTGCTGCCAGGCCACTACCATGGTCTGCTCGCCAGTCGTACCTGGATCAGTGCCCTGAACACCACAGAGGTGGTTCCACATGATGGCAGACACCCCTCTGGGCTACTTCCGCTCTCCTGTGGCCCATGGCGGACTCGGCATTCCATCTTCCCGCTGGATGAGCCCTAACCTATGGGGGGCCTGGCTCCTGATGCTGCAGAAGATGGTGCCAGGTTTTGATGATGTGGACCTGCTCGAGGTGCAGCGTGAGGTCGTGGCGCTATAGCAGCACTTGACGTGGGAAGGCCACCTCTTCACGACGTCAGAGCAGCTTGGAGAAATATGGGGAGCTCGCCTACACGACGCCTTCGACGGTACGCCGCCCCCCCCCCCCCCCCGCCCCCTGAATCTGCCGCCATCTGGGGGCAGCACCAGTTATTCGCCGACACCAGTCGACTCCTGTCTGTGCGCGATTACATCAACGCAATCCTCGCCTGGATATATTCCTTGCCCTCAAGTGCGCGGCGCAGTCGCGGGCGGGTGGCTGACAACCGATTCCGCGTGGGCTGCAGAGCCGTCGAGACCGCCAACCACGTCATCCAGGCTTGCAGACAAAGATACAGGTCTCGCGTGAAACGTTACGACGCGATCGTGAAGTATCTCGTGCATGAACTCGCGCAAAGGGGCTTCGACATCATGGTGAAGCTCCACCTTCGAATACCGGAAGGACTCCGCAGGCCTGACTAGTCACGGTCAAAGATGGCCAAGCCCACACAGTCGACGCCCAGATCGTCAGCAACCATCTGCGGCTCGACTGGTGCCACCAGCGGAAGTCGGCGAAATACAACACGCCACCCATCAGGCGTGCCGTCCTCGTACTGCGTCCTGGCGTCCAGAGTGTCTGCTTTTTCTCGGCCACATTGAAGCTGGGCTTCAAGGTGTTGGAGCTCACAATCATTTCATCTAGAGTGCTGTCTTCGTGTCGTGCATCGTTGACAATCTTCGAGCATATGACGGCACAGCACCCGATGCCCAGGGCTGGCGTTGGGTAGAGGGCTGGTCTCCTCTACCTGACCATTGGGGAACTGCAGCAGGAGCAAGACTATTTACTGATCTATCTTTCATTTCAAGTGTGGAGTCATGTTTTAAACTCTGTATTCATATATACAGTGTGGTCCATTGATCGTGACCGGGCCAAATATCTCACGAAACGAGGAAACTACACAGAACGAAAATTGTGTAGCTTGAAGGCGGAACCAGATGGCGCCGTGGTTGGCCCGCTAGATGGCGCTGCAATAGGTCAAACGGATATCAACTGCGTTTTTTTTTAAATAGGAACCCCCATTGTCATTAGATATTCGTGTAGTACGTAAAGAAACATGAATGTTTTCGTTGGTTCACCTTTTTCGCTTTGTCATAGATGGCGCTGTAATAGTAACAAACATATGGCTCACAATTTGGTAACAGGTAGGTATTTTAAGCGCGTCTCAAAACGTGGAAAGTATAGAGATAAAAGAAGGTGCACATCCCGACTTTCTGTAGACCGCATACGTGTGCAGTACCGTGGTGACATTGTAGTTGGAAGTCGATATAGTACGTACGTTGACAGTTGCGGGTTAAAAGCGATTCGGGAACGACGTATTTTTCAGGTTTTGTTTGACAGCGATCATGCCCAGCTGTCAAGATAAAATGAGATGAGTAGCACTCCATCAGGTATGTTTACGACATTTTTAACCGCTTAAACGAAGTATATAGACTTACACCTAAAATCTACCGACATTCTCAGAAATCGTTGCCTACGAAATTTCCTCTGTCTGTTTTTTGCTTTTGTAAATGGCTCTTCTGCTGCCTCTTTAGTATGGTTAATATATTATCCGTCCGAAGAGGCCTTGAACGCCTAACAGTACCAACCGACCGCCGTGTCATCCTCACCTATAGACGTCATTGGATGCGGATATGGAGTAGCACGTGGTCAGCACACAGCTATTCCGGCCGTTGCCAGTTTTCGTGACCGGATTCGCTACTTCCCAATGAAATAGTTCAATAAGGGGCTGAATGGAACCCGGTTGCCGATGTTAAACGCGGACGGTCATCCACCCAAGCATTAGCCAAGCTTGACTTCGCTTAACTTCGGTGATCTGAGATAAATTGGTGTTACCACTGAGGCAAGGCTGTTGGCGCTTAATAGTTTCGTTAACGACTTCAAATTTATTGCGTGAGTTTACTTGCACGGTTTTAGTGGACGATCATTTCTCTACAGTGTGTCAGTGCCACAAGGCAAATAATTACTGCGCTGAGCCGTGGTAAAAATTGTTGTTTTGAATAGCGCGCCACAGCGCGTTGTGTGAAGAAGTCGCCCTCCGTTTCCGGCGGTGGCGCCGATGTGGCTATCGCAGCTTTGGTGTCTCCCTCTGATGGGAAAGGGGAAAGGTTGCCGCCTGTTGACGTCCATTTAAGGGCCGCTGTAAGCTCACCAAGAGGACAGTTGGAGCCAAGGAGGCAGTCTGGGTGAGCCCGGTCGGTTGGTCAGTCGGAGTGAGTCTGGATCCGTCTCGCGTCACCAGTTGCTGGTCTGTCTCTCGTTCGCACTTGTGCGGAAGTTAGTGTCTGTCTGTCGTCCGGAGTGCTAGTATGTGTTAGGCCGCCAGTTTGGTTGAGTTTGTTCAGGCAATGGGCATTGGCGGTTGGAACGATCGCTTGGTCGGTCGCGCACTGGGACACAAGATGACTTGTCCGTCTTGAGCGTCGGCGCATGTGAGGTCGCACCTCAGGCCAGTGGGCCGCGCCGTTTAGCGAGGGGTAGTGGCTTCACGGCCGACACGACACCAACAGGAGTCAACCCACGACATTGGTCTGGCCGGCGCGAGCTGCGACGCCGTGAGACGGGAGATCGGCGCGCCTTCCTGCGTCCGTTGAAGCGGCTGGCAGCGGACTGCTCGAGAGAGCGTTTTGCGGGTCTTGCGCCAGGTCTCCGTCAGAAATCGCTGTTTATTAAAAGTTAAGTGATTCGTGATGTAGTGTTTCATTTACTTGTTAATTCTACTTGTGTTCTTGGTCAGTCTCTCGTCCCCAGCTTGCTCGTCTGTTTCTTGTCCGAATTTGTTAGACAGTTAGTGTCTGTCTGTCTGTCTGTCTGTCTGTCGCTCTGCCGAACGTTAATAGCTGCCTCTGTCATGTTTGTCGGATTCGGTGTTAACGAATTTATAGACTTAAGTTGTAAAGGCCGAATTCCTGCAATATGTTTTTTTCAGGCCTATCATCTTGCGAGGCGGTATATGTGTAATGTAGAGCATGTTGTACATTTTATGTAAGTCTGAATTTCATGGGTTTTATTTAAATAGTCATTTTTATAACGTTGCCATCCTTCCATCGTAAGCGTCCTTTTAAAAACAAATTGCACTTTCGGAGGCAAATAATTTCTTAGTGTGAGTGTTTGTACCATTTCCATCCCTCTTAAAGGGTGCATAATTAATGTGTTTGTGTGAGTTGTTAAAATTTTTAGTTTAAAGTAAACTGGTGTGTGGCAGATTTGGACCAGTGTAGTCCTTCAGAGTTTGTTGTGAGCGGTCGTGACAACGGCCGTGTTGAAAGGGAGCGGCAAGCTTCTCAGCCCGAAGGCTCATACTGTCAATATTGTGCTTTCTGCCTCTAAATAAAATTGTAACTTGATATTTCGAGGGTGCTTTTCTGCTTATAAATTTTAAATCGGCATTTGGAAAGGCTTTTATGAACAAAATTCCCATTAGTTAAAGGTAATTTCATTTTCATCAGTTACTCCCTGGCAACTGCTTCCACGTTCACCTAGTGTGATTAAATGTGCTAATGTTCTTGATGAATCGCTAGTAAATAAAGTAAATTCTCTAAGAAAGGATTTTGAAAGTAAATTCACGGTTCATGCGCAATAACGCACATATTCTGCAATGCCGACATCAGCCCACGCAGTTTTCATGCACCGCTATTCCCTAATCGTGGCTTCTCTCTTGCCGATTGCTCGGCTGTCCGAAGACGCGCAAGGAGCTAGGAAAAAGGATATCCGTCACTACTGAGAACATAATATGCATTATTAATCCCGTGAGAAAACGATGCATGACGTTTTCCACCTGCTTTGGCATATTTGGATGCACTCATCTCGGCATTTCAGAAGCGAGTATTGGAGAACACAAACCGATGCAACCTGAGACAAAAGACCTGCTTTTCGAAGCGCCACCCAGTGGACAACCCGACAGCGATCCTTCTGGTAGCGATAATGATGAAAGCAACGAATGTGACTACAATTTCCATTGAAGAATGTAGGATATCGAATAAAACATATCAGTATGGCAATTGTGGCTTTTAATTCGTTGTCAGCGACGTCAAGCTTCCGTTTTCAGATGTTTTATTTAAACGCAGGGTCGGAGGTCGACCTGATCATTCAGTATACAGGACATCTACTCACAATGAGCGGTACTTGAATGCCAGTAGTTTTCACCATCGTATGCACAAGGAAGCGAAAATGAACACATTAGTACACAGCGCAAAGATTATTTCTGACAACGACCATCTAGAGTCTGAATTTGCGCATTTTAAGGGCGTGTTCAGAGAAAATGGTTACAAAAAGGGAGACACTGCAGAAGCTTTCAAGTGTCACCGAAGAAAGACGCCTCGTGAATCGGTGGAAGAGGCTAAGCCCGGGATCTTTGTTCATACTGCGGAGCAACTACTAGCAACGTAGGACACACACGTTGAAGAGACTTGGAGTGAGACCAGTGTTCCACCACGCCTCCAAGACAAGAGATACTCTATGCCCCGTTGAAGACAACATGGATCTTCGACTTTCTGGTGCGTATGGTGTACTATGTGAGTGTGGTAGCATATAAATATATGGGTCAAAGTATTCGAACTGTTACTGAGCGTTGTGCAGAGCATTCATGGCACATCAGAAAAAGGAAACGTGAGAAGTCAGCCGTAGCTGAACATTGCCTAGACAACGAGCTTAAAATGTAATTGGAAAAGACGAGAGTT
Source organism: Schistocerca serialis cubense (assembly GCF_023864345.2). Classification (NCBI taxonomy): domain Eukaryota; kingdom Metazoa; phylum Arthropoda; class Insecta; order Orthoptera; family Acrididae; genus Schistocerca; species Schistocerca serialis. The sequence continues at coordinate 477,782,404 of NC_064642.1, read as the reverse complement.
TTGGCACGTAAACCATCACACATGTACTGTGTTATCACAGAAGAGGCTGAAATTAAAAGAAAAACAATTTCAGGGATACACCCTTAGTAGGGCTTGGGGGCGGTCGTTCGCCATTGAACGAAAGCAAAGGCATAGGCTTCACGCTCGTAGTGATGTGGGCGCGGGAATTTCAAACGTGTCCCCAGCCCCTCTTGCCATGTGACGTCACTCGGTTCCACCCGAGGCCCACGAGGAAGACAGGCTGTGGCGCGTCCGTCACAGCACGTGACATTACAGGTCTTAAGAGACCAAGCATCCGTCTACGGCGGGTATCGAGTAACTGTTTCACCGAGTAACTATTTAAGACGAATTTAATAATTTCTGACTGTGCGTTTAAATGGATGGTAGTTCTCTATAGCCGATAACAAAGTTAAGACCTTTAGCGGGCGCCTTCTCAGTTAAATATTGATTTCCCGTAGGCCTTGCATGTAGCCGAGAGTTTGCGAAGTATGGCGGACAAGCCGACTATTGTGACAAGTTCGTTGCAGGGCCTGTATATCTCGTAGGCCCTGACCCCCCGGTGCGAGTGAGATACTAGGCGCTGCCCAACTTACCTTCCGCACATGCATGATTCCAGCAGTCTCTGGAAGGTTCCAAACGCTGCCATTATATATATATATATATATATATATATATATATATATATATATATATATATAAGCAGAAGACCGTGCCGGCCGCTGTGGCCGAGCGGCTCTATGCGCTTGAGTCCGAAGCCGCGCTGCTGCTACGGTCACAGGTTCGAATCCTACCTCGGGCATGGATGTGTGTGATGTCCTTAGGTTAGTTAGGTTTGAGTAGTTCTAAGTCTAGGGGACTGATGCCCTCAGATGCCCGATAGTGCTTAGAGCCATTTGAACCATCTGAACCAGAAGACCGTGCCAGGTCCTGATGACGAATGCGGAGACAGCTATCGAAAACTCCAAGTAACAGTATTGACTAGGTAAAAAGGAAGAACTGTAGACTACTTGCTTTGTAATCCCTGCTTAGTTCATCTGAAGAGACTGCTAAACTGGGATGAAAGTGGTCGTGGTTTTAATAAATATTCTACAGCCAGAGCTGTGTTGGTTGTCCTCATATAAGAAAGAAAGCTCGAGTGCTCTATTTCAGGTGATGCGGTTGCAATCCGAGAAGATTTTACCGAAGCGTGCTACCACGAAAGACTTAGAGGGCCGATCTCAAAATACTTTACACCCCAATCCTCTACATTTATGATGTTTTTATCCGCTGAATTGGATCCGTCATATAGAATTTTGTAATTCCGACGTGAGATTCGTAATCTGAAAGGAGCACAGTTTTGCAGGAGCTTACATTCATATTTCTATAATGTCTAGATTTAGAATGAGCTGTCCCACTTTGCGGTACTGCAGCGGCACGGAGACTGGTAACAGTGGCTAGAAGGCCCACCCAGGGAACTCCAGGCTGATGAACACTGAACTGCTGACTGGAAAGTGGCGGCGGACTGCATCGGACTCCCACAGCGCTAAGCTGGCTGGATCTCACTTTGTGCCTTGAACCAGTAGCTGGCGGCACAGTGCTGGCTGCCGGAGACCTGGACGGTCAGACATCGCTCGGCGGTTGGCGGCCTGACGACGGCCGAAGTTGCTGCGTCGTAAGTACGACACTGACTGACATCGGCTGTGCATCACGGCGTGGCCCAGCTTCACCGATGATGACTTACTGTCCCCCAGTCTGGAGCTGACCATTTGGAATATATATCACTGTCACGTTACTAGGCCACTGGCCCAAACTATGGCCAGTGTTCGAGGCCCGGGTATCGCCGCTGTTGAACCGTGGGAAGAGAAAGACGCGCAGAGGCATGAGCGTGGTGATGAGGCGGGGCTGGGGCGCCTAGGGGGAGTCCTGTGGGGTCGGATGCGGGGGTGGAGGGCGGGGGCGTTGCTGTTGTTGACATGTCGTGAAGTGTGGCAATCGGTAGTAGCTACGACCTCGTTACTGCTCTGCTCTCCTACCTTAGCCTCCGTCGTTAGATTACCTCCCACCTTAGAAAACTCTGACCCACAGGATTCCTGCTCTGAGACTAGCTGCAACACGAACCGAGCCGTGCAAATGCGCAGTATGGATTGTATGTATCAATGTATCTTTTATTAATTGCAGAGCCTGCTTTCTATCCATGGGCCTCTGGGTTTTAGGCCTAGCAAGCATCCATTGTTAGGGAGTTGATAGGTGGTAATGTGCCATCCGATGATTAAAAGCAGTTCTTAAAGAGGATATTTGCACGAACAATTTTACTAACTGAAGATTCCAGACGAACAAAATTAGTCAACCTAGAATTTGTTATAACAATGTTCTATTTGAAAACGGATCTCAACATTTACTAAATAAATTCAACATCTAGTCAGTTTGTTTGTTAGACAATATTTGTGAAATTAATAAGATAAGAAGACTTGTTGAATTAATTTCATGACTTACACGTCGATTCCTAATTGTCCAACTGGATTCTTGTAATAGAACTAATAACAATCTTTATATTAACCAGGATAAAGATGAGCCAGAACTATAGCAGAGAGAGAAACACAAGCAAAAAGAGCATTTAAATTGTTAATACATCAATTTAGATAGCTAGCAAAATTTGGCTCCAACAAAAGGCGAGAAATGCCTTATGTATTTGGTTAAACAACACAAGCCTTAATGTAGAAGATATACTATATATATTAAAAATTTACAGTAGAATATAAATACAAGGTAGTTCTGGTTAACCATCGCGACACTATGTTCAACTTTGACCCTTCCTGAATTATCGCAATAACCTAAGCAAAAACGCCAACTGCTATTAAAGGCCCCCAGCTGAGGTAATAATTTAAACGTTAAATAAGGTACTCAAAAGCAAGCAACGGACCGAGAGGACGAAACCTCTGTCCAGGAAACATCGGTAAAATATCATCGCAATAACATGTAAATCATACTCGTAACCAAGAAGGTAATATATTAACCATGGCAACCAGGAAAGCTAAGCTTTCAGTTCCAATTTTCGGGTGAGATCCACAGCAACGATAGTATCAAGTTGAACATAAGGTTCTCACCAAATGCTTTTTCTCTGTGATCCTCTTGGCGTAGCAGATACATATTCTTTGAAGTCACGCACTGGTCTTGATCTACTCAGACTGCTTCCCTTCTCAGGACGCTTCACCGATTTAAACGCCAGGCCTGGACTGTAGGAAAAGCACCGGATGTATAATGGTGACAAGAAGTACTTCCTCACTCAGTAACGTATCACTCCGAGCCCGTCACCCGTGGTAATGCTACAATTCACTCAAGCACGCGACTGAATTGGCGAGCTCGGCGCATTTTTGCACAATTGATCAATAACCCTAGCCGCTTTGCGCCAACGAAATATTCTTGTTCATAGAAGGTGCAAATCACGACTACAGGATTTTCCACTGAGGATAGCCGATGTGACTCTATCTTGTTAAAGAATTCGGTTATACTTGTAAAAACCACCCTAAGACACTTGGTCGCAGCCTTCTCGAAACGGTACATGGTGGACTCGCATTACCTAGGTACGGTGACTTGGCCAGTTCGCGACTGCAGGAATACGGAGGTGGTGAGTACTGCATTGGACTTATTCAGATCCCATACCACCTTGAATCACTAAATTAACGTGGCAACAGAAGTTTTAACCTTAAATATACACCCCAAATTGTCATCCACATACAGATACTCACTCTCATTTACTGCCAACCTACACTACTGGCCATTAAAATTACTACACCAATAAGAAATGCAGATGATAAACGGGTATTCTTTAGAAAAATATATTATACTAGAACTGACATATCATTACATTTTCACGCAATTTGGGTGCATAGATCCTGAGGAACCAGTACACAGAACAACCACCTCTGGCCGTAGTAATGGCATTCATACGCCTGGGCATTGAGTCAAACAGAGCTTGGATGGTGTGTACAGGTACAGCTGCCCATGCAGCTTCAACACGATACCACAGTTCATCAAAAGTAGTGACTGGCGTATTGTGACGAGCCAGTTGCTCGGCCACCATTGACCAGACGTTTTCAGTTGGTGAGAGATCTGGAGAATGTGCTATCCAGGACACCAGTCGAACATTTTCTGTATCCAGAAAGACCTGTACAGGACCTGCAACTGTTCCTGCAGATGGTTGTTGTGTTGCAAACGTCCCCATCTGTTGACTCAGGGATCGAGACGTGGCTGCACGATCCGTTACAGCCATGCGGACAAGATGCCTGTCATCTCGACTGCTTGTGATACCAGGCCGTTGGCATCCAGCACGACGTTCGACATTACCCTCCTGAACCCACCGATTCCATATTCTGCTAACAGTCATTGGATCTCGACCAACGCGAGCAGCAATGTCGCGATACGATAAACCGCAATCGCGATAGGCTACAATACGACCTCTTTCAAAGTCGGAAACGTGATGGTACGCATTTCTCGTGCTCACTCGAGACATCACAACGACGTTTCACCAGGCAACGCCGGTAAACTGCTGTTTGTGTACGAGAAATCGGTTGTAAACTTTCCTTATGTCAGCACGTTGTAGGTGTCGCCACCGGCGCCCTCCTTATGTGAATGCTCTGAAAAGCTAATCATTTGCATAGCACAGCATCTTGTTCCTGTCGGTTAAATTTCGCGTCTGTAGCACGTCATCTTCGTGGTGTAGCAATTTTAATGCCCAGTAGTGTATTTCCCGTTGCAAGTCTAAAAATGGTTCAAATGGCTCGGAGCACTATGCGACTTAACTTCGGAGGTCATCAGTCGCCTAGAACTTAGAACTAATTGAACCTAACTAACCTAAGGGCATCACACACATCCATGCCCGAGGCAGGATTCGAACCTGCGACCGTAGCGGTCGCTCGGCTCCAGACTATAGCGCCTAGAACCGCACGGCCACTCCGGCCGGCTTGCAAGTCTAGGTAACTATTTCTTGATAAGAAAAATATTTAACAAAACTGTATACGTACTGCAATAGGAGACACAGATGTATTCCTACCAAACTAAATTCGAAACGCTCACTAATAGTGCAAATAAATATTTCATCCAAAGTTCCTCTAACATATTACCTACAAAAGTGTTTCCTTTACGCTCACTCATAAGCGTCTTTCATAACACCAACATCCTTACGATCTGATACTTCTTAAAGCATGAACAAAATCACAGTACTTTCGCATACATGTCCCCAATAATTAATAACAAAGTACTGCGTCCACAATTAGTTTGCAGGACCACCTAGTGAATTCAAGGGTATGGATACGCGGAAGTAACTAAAGGTACTTCCTACTTCACTTTCCCGGTTTTACCTTTCTTCTCCTATCTTCCAGCATTTCCCTTCCAGTTTCTGTAGAAATTTCTGCAACAGAAGCAGTGTACGCAGTGTATGGGTGCATTCATCCTAAAAGCACAACTGCCGTCCGGCTTAGAAATTACAGCTTGGCGTTTACTGAATACAACTCGACTACCTGACAAGGTCCGTGGTAAAGTGAAATGAACTTAATGGTTTTCGCCTTCGGTATGTAAGGATTAGTATCACCCACTACTCGATGTGATACTTAGGCACATGTGCTTTATTTGTTGCGGTTGTCTTCCTGCAATACGCCGAGTCTGTGTTCAGAGTTGGCGGGTTGCCGAATACTTTTTAATCATACAGTGAAATTGGGAAAGAAGGATAATTTTCTGAGAGTGATTTGTGGAATTCGCTAAGGGGAGGGAAGTTTTTGCCGAAACCAACTTCACATGGTGATAAAACTTTATTCTCGCGGCTCTTCGAGTTATAAACTGCTACTACATGTTGTAGTAGAGTATACCAACCACTATGGCGATTATTTACTTAACAACCCTTTTTCCTATTGTACTGAGTACCCTCTCAGTACTCCCATTCACTTGCCGGTGTAGCACGCTATTTCGTAATTTCTTTATGTGTAACAGTCAACAGAACTGCTTCAGTGCAAAAAGATAGTGCCTTGGTCTCTAGTGTTCCGAATTTCAGTAGACATTGGTTAATCACAGTCAGTATCACCGTTTCAGCTTGTTGATTTGATGTAGTGATCATGGGCACGAAACGGGAGAAATGATAAATCATAATTAATAAATAGCGATTCCCTATTGGTTTTTGTGCAAAAGGATCAAGAATGTCGACACGGATCATTTTGATAAATTATCAACTTCACATAACCTTTTGAATGGATCACTGATACTCGGTTCACCTTTCTGAGCTCAACGAACGCAGTTCAAAACGTAACGCTTTACACATTGCTTCCTCATCTTGCACCATTACTTTTCTGCAACATGGTGTTCACTGGCACGACGGATATTGTGTCGCGCTTGAACAGCATCACGCTAAACCACACTAGCTCTGCGAACTGCTGATAATCATACAGTAAAGGATCCTTCTTTCTATGTATTCGCAATACATTACATTTGTCTATGTTAAGGGTCAGTTGGCACTCCCTGCACCAAGTGCCTATCCGCTGCAGATCTTCCTGCATTTCGCTACAATTTTCTAATACTGCAACTTCTCTGTATACTACAGCATCATCCGCGAAAAGCCGCATGGAACTTCCGACACTATCTACTAGGTCATTTATATACACTCCTGGAAATGGAAAAAAGAACACATTGACACCGCTGTGTCAGACCCACCATACTTGCTCCGGACACTGCGAGAGCGCTGTACAAGCAATGATCACACGCACGGCACAGCGGACACACCAGGAACCGCGGTGTTGGCCGTCGAATGGCGCTAGCTGCGCAGCATTTGTGCACCGCCGCCGTCAGTGTCAGCCAGTTTGCCGTGGCATACGGAGCTCCATCGCAGTCTTTAACACTGGTAGCACGCCGCGACAGCGTGGACGTGAACCGTATGTGCAGTTGACGGACTTTGAGCGTGGGCGTATAGTGGGCATGCGGGAGGCCGGGTGGACGTACCGCCGAATTGCTCAACACGTGGGGTGTGAGGTCTCCACAGTACATCGATGTTGTCGCCAGTGGTCGGCGGAAGGTGCAAGTGCCCGTCGACCTGGGACCGGACCGCAGCGACGCACGGATGCACGCCAAGACCGTAGGATCCTACGCAGTGCCGTAGGGGACCGCACCGCCACTTCCCAGCAAATTAGGGACACTGTTGCTCCTGGGGTATCGGCGAGGACCATTCACAACCGTCTCCATGAAGCTGGGCTACGGTCCCGCACACCGTTAGGCCGTCTTCCGCTCACGCCCTAACATCGTGCAGCCCGCCTCCAGTGGTGTCGCGACAGGCGTGAATGGAGGGACGAATGGAGACGTGTCGTCTTCAGCGATGAGAGTCGCTTCTGCCTTGGTGCCAATGATGGTCGTATGCGTGTTTGGCGCCGTGCAGGTGAGCGCCACAATCAGGACTGTATACGACCAAGGCACACTGGGCCAACACCCGGCATCATGGTGTGGGGAGCGATCTCCTACACTGGCCGTACACCACTGGTGATCGTCGAGGGGACACTGAATAGTGCACGGTACATCCAAACCGTCATCGAACCCATCGTTCTACCATTCCTAGACCGGCAAGGGAACTTGCTGTTCCAACAGGACAATGCACGTCCGCATGTATCCCGTGCCACCCAACGTGCTCTAGAAGGTGTAAGTCAACTACCCTGGCCAGCAAGATCTCCGGATCTGTCCACCATTGAGCATGTTTGGGACTGGATGAAGCATCGTCTCACGCGGTCTGCACGTCCAGCACGAACGCTGGTCCAACTGAGGCGCCAGGTGGAAATGGCATGGCAAGCCGTTCCACAGGACTACATCCAGCATCTCTACGATCGTCTCCATGGGAGAATAGCAGCCTGCATTGCTGCGAAAGGTGGATATACACTGTACTAGTGCCGACATTGTGCATGCTCTGTTGCCTGTGTCTATGTGCCTGTGGTTCTGTCAGTGTGATCATGTGATGTATCTGACCCCAGGAATGTGTCAATAAAGTTTCCCCTTCCTGGGACAATGAATTCACGGTGTTCTTATTTCAATTTCCAGGAGTGTATATTGCTCGAGTATCATATCGTTTTTGGAAACCCAGAATCTACTATGTAGGAATCAACATGGATTCCGGAAACATCGATCGTGTGAGACTCAACTCGCTTTATTTGTTCATTAGACCCAGAAAATATAACATACAGGCTCCCAGGTAGATGCTATTTTTCTTGACTTCCGGAAGGCGTTCGATACAGTTCCGCACTGTCGCCTGATGAACAAAGTAAGAGCCTACGGAATATCAGACCAGCTGTGTGGCTGGTTTGAAGAGTTTTTAGCAAACAGAACACAGCATGTTGTTATCAATGGAGAGACGTCTACAGACGTTAAAGTAACCTCTGGCGTGCCACAGGGGAGTGTTATGGGACCATTGCTTTTCACAATATATATAAATGACCTAGTAGATAGTGTCGGAAGTTCCATGTGGCTTTTCACGGATGATGCTGTAGTATACAGAGAAGTTGCAGCATTAGAAAATTGTAGCGAAATGCAGGAAGATCTGCAGCGGATAGGCACTTGGTGCAGGGAGTGGCAACTGACACTTAACATAGACAAATGTAATGTATTGCGAATACATCGAAAGAAGGATCCTTTATTGTGTGATTATATGATAGCGGAACAAACAATGATAGCAGTTACTTCTGTAAAATATCTGGGAGTATGCGCGCGGAACGATTTGAAGTGGAATGATCATATAAAATTAATTGTTGGTAAGGCGGGTACCAGGTTGAGATTCATTGGGAGAGTCCTTAGAAAATGTAGTCCATCAACAAAGGAGGTGGCTTACAAAACACTCGTTCGACCTATACTTGAGTATTGCTCATCAGTGTGGGATCCGTACCAGATCGGATTGACGGAGGAGATAGAGAAGATCCAAAGAAGAGCGGCGCGTTTCGTCACAGGGTTATTTGGTAACCGTGAAAGCGTTACGGAGATGCTTAACAAATTCAAGTGGCAGACTCTGCAAGAGAGGCGCCCTGCATCGCGGTGTAGCTTGCTCGCCAGGTTTCGAGAGGGTGCGTTTCTGGATGAGGCATCGAATATATTGCTTCCCCCTACTCATACCTCCCGAGGAGATCACGAATGGAAAATTAGAGAGATTAGAGCGCGCACGGAGGCTTTCAGACAGTCATTCTTCCCGCGAACCATACGCGACTGGAACAGGAAAGGGAGGTAATGACAGTGGCACGTAAAGTGCCCTCCGCCACACACCGTTGTGTGGCTTGCGGAGTATAAATGTAGATGTAGATGTAGTCTGGGGCTTTGTGCCATTCTTCTGCGCTTACACCAATTTGCAACTGATTCAATCGACATTATCGTGAGATTTCCCTGGACCATTTTAGAACCTCAAAATCAAATTCTTTTTGCGCCATAAAGCCCATTCGACTGAGTGCTGAACTGTTAGGATTTTAGAATTTTGGCCATGACGGTAACGACGGAATTATGTGATGCCAAGGAATTACGTGAGAATTTCCCTTTCTGTAGAAAAATTCTTCTCTACCTTATTAAGGTGCCTAGAAGCGGAGGCTACTTGATGATCTTACCTGTCTAGCTCATGGCTCAAAACATAGCCAGAGAAATTTTACTAGATTCACAATATAACCTAGATCTGATAGTCCAGGTAAGCGATGACGGGCTAGTGGTAGGGAAACCCTTTAAGCGCTTACGCACTACTCCACAATGTGCATTAAGTATCTTTTTACATCTGGAAATTTTGAAATCAATTTTCTATAAAAATTAGTGACACTGAGAAATGTTTGTTTCCCTTTCTGTACTAGGCAACGAGAAATCTCTTACGGCTTGTGCAAATCGTGGGTTGGCTCATATAACATCCTGGCTGAATCACACAATATGACCTAAAGAGCAAACCTGTTGACATTTTTCAAAACCAAGCGTCTGTCATGCGGTACATTACCAATCAAATATCTCTCATAAACACACTATATGCCCTTGGATGCCCTTGGAGAACACTGTATAGAAAATACTATGGAATTATTCAGTATGCAATGCCATTCATTGTCTCAGTTTCAGACAGTATAGCACCCTGTGTGACAGGTATTGGAATGGCGACTCACTAATGTGTTTTTCAAACCAAATAGCAGGCAACAATGCTGATAGTGAGCTGACGGAACCATAAACTGGTCGATACTCCAGCGCTTCCCTTAATTGATTATTATTATCTTTGCAAATCCATGGCTGTAAAATAATGGCGTTGTCCTAGATTGTCAAATATTTCTGTTATGGTAGGCACTTGGTTAGCATCCCTAACTGTCAGTGGGTTTAAATATCAATAGGTTTATTATATACATGTAGCTTTACTATAATAAGAGTAGTTTTTTGAAGTGAGGGCTACAGATACTCCAGAGGAACTAGTGTTTTTCTCTATTATTCTTTCACGGCTCTGGTGATTAATAAATTCTTTCATCACTGGTTGTAGACTGTACGGTACAGTTTTTTGTAAAAAGGCAGCTTAATTATATGGGAATACTGCGCTGCACTAATGACATTGTTGACAATGGCCACGTGGGTTAAATAATTCCCAGTATTCCTCCAAATACTTTTTCATGTTTTCCGTAGAATATTCTTTCGAATTCGATACCGTCCCCCTCAGTGCAGTTAAATCGGCAGACTATTTCAGTTTTGACTTTTGTACACTGATATTGCTATTCAACGCATCTTTCTATAACACTTCTCACTCAGCTATAAGTGCACCACTTGGTGGCTTCACTATTTTCAAACCAAAAATTGCTTGCACTAGGGGCACTACTCAGTTTCCATCAATTTCCTGCATGTCCTACATCGTATGAAATATGGTGCCTGACTCAAGTCCTGACAGTCACTCACTCACACATAACTAAGTAATCGGCAAATCATCTTCTAGGTTAATCAAGAGCACCTTATTAGTCGAGTATAAGAGAATTTGTACGCAGGTTAGCTGGGTTACCCAGTGCCCTGGGTATGTCTTGTGGCAGTTCGGTTCTTTCACCAGTAAAAATCACATGAAATAATGTCTCATCCAGCTCCTCTATGCGCTGTTCTACATAGATGTTTCATCACGAAATGTAGGCCGATTATGTCCATGGAAGAGAAAACTTCCACACATGCTCAGAAGTGGCTCCCCCCTACTCGAAACCCCAAAAATACGTAATAGAGCGAGTTAACACTATTACTACCCACATCACTTAGCCTTAAACTTGGTGTGTTCAAATTTGTTGCGCCATATACATTGTGGCCTCGTATATGTGTGATATTATATCTCGCAACAACTTGCACTACCTTTATCTTACGTAGCCGGTCGAACAAATGTCTGGCACTAATTTTGCACAGTGTTGTGCTGACCACATGTGCTGGGAACGTTCCAAAGTTGTCGCATTGCCCCCCCTCCCCTGTCCCATGCCCCATTTAAAGTGGGGGTGTGAGTTGTACATTGAGTCCACTTTCATCGCGAATGCGGACATTTTCGAATGGAGTGCTTTACCTGCTGGCTTGGTTGACACTCTGTCTTCTTACACAACAGTTTATTTCAAACTAGTAATGGCGTCACCAGCATCTCCCGTCCAGGACAGGATAAGCAGGGCAGCGACACAGGGTGTGATGGCGGTTCCGCCAAGTGGAGCTGCCCAGGGTGATGAACATAGAACAGCAGTTTAGAGAGAGGTGGTGGGTAGCATCAGACCATCACGCAGCGTTTCTGCCTGGATCTCACTCGAACTGTGATGCGGTGGCATGGTGCTGGCTGCCACGGACATGTAGGCAGCAGCTGGTGGCTCACAGCCCAGTGACGGCAATGGCGGCTGCGCCAAGGTGTGTCGACTGCCACTGGCTGACCATCACAGCATGGAGCAGCTGTACTGACAATGACAGGCTGGCGCAGGTGTCTAGAGCTGACCACGTGGAAGAAGCATCAATGCCACTTTCGCAGGCTATGAGTAAGTTTCCTGAAACGGGGCCAATGTCCTAGGCTGAAGGATGAACTGCAGAAGAAGGATAATATGGAAGCAGGCGCTCATGCCAGCAGGCCACTGACCGCGGAAATCGGTGGCAGCTACGCCCTAGTTAACGTTCTGGTCCCGTGACTTAGCCCGTGTCATTGCAGTCCACAGTGGCATCAGAAACGTTGGCGCAATATGGCCGCGTGGGATTAGCCTAGCGGTCTAAGGCGCAGCAGTCATGAACTGTGAGGCTGGTCCCGGTGGAGGGTCGAGTCCTCCCTCGGGTATGGGTGTGTGTGTTTGCCGTAGGATAATTTAGGTTAAGTAGTGTGTAAGCTTAGGGACTGATGACCTTATCAGCTAAGACCTATAAGATTTCAAACACATTTGAACATTTGGTGCAATGTGGTGCTAAAGACAAAATATGTTAGAAATGACTGCGTCGAAAAGTACCCAGCTCTTCCTATGTAGTTATTCAAAACCGTGTGTTGGATACCTACAAAATATGTAACAATACATCTGACTTGTAAATTCATTCATGTCTCCTATTACAAACCAAATGTTAAGGAGCCATGGACATAGAAAATTTTGCTATATTTAAGAGTGACAGCAATGTAAACTAAGATCTCAACGAAATGCTACATTGTAGATTTATTTGAGTGGAAGTAATAGCAACTTTATTCATCAAACAAACGAGGGAAGGTGAATTATGATGTGCCCCAACATGTATCGCCAACTCATTGGATAGAATTATTCAAGGCTACTATATTGTCTTAGGTGGAGTTCCCAATTAGTGTGAGTACAATACCAGTTTCAAAAGAAAGTGGTTCTACACAAAAATGAAAGCGCAAAATATGCAGTAATTATAACTATAAAAATAATACTACAGAGCAATGGCAAAAGAGTGATGTGACACCAAAACGGTAATACAGATGCTTTTAATGCCAATCAAACAAGTGGCAAACAGCGATATTTCAGCACAGAAGAAAATCCGTACTTTCCTTCCATAAAGCAGAAAAATGCCCTTTATCGTGCAGAAGTGAAAGACATATTTCTAACTATGCGTCTCACTCTCTTATTCCACAGACGCACACATATAAGTAGCCAGGGGACCGAGAGAAGAGAGAAAGAAGTGTGAAGGCAGAGAATCTGATAGGAAGTCATACACAGTAGATAACAAGTAAAAAGACACTGAGTTAAAAAAATTAACCAAATACTTAGTACCTCCAAGACAGATATCACAATGGATACATGACAGTCTCTTCTCTTTCACCATTCCTGCTCAAGTGACATACTTCACGTCAGGCTCTCGTTCTGAAACAGACGCTAAGACGTCTTTCTTCCTTTCTCTGAACACCGCCCACTCAATCACATTATCGCGAATCGATCCTATCGTACGTGAAGCAACTGGGTTCATTCACTTAAAATAACTACGTCCTGCCGTTTTTTCATGTTATTTGGCTTTGTGATAGCTGGTCGAACCAAGTTCATTGCGAAAATTACTGCGTGGCGTAGTACATTCCCGGTTGCCAATAACAGGTTACACACTAATACTGCAAATCGCCCATTTGCGTTTCTAGATTTAAGATGTGAGCCTTACGCCTCTGTAGTGTTTTCCTTCGTACACTAATTTAGAAGTAATGAGCGATATACTGTAACCTCCCCGCAAAATGTAAAAAGACTATTTTTGAATGTTAATCGAAATAAGCCAAATGTTGTTGAGCTCCCACAAAAGATCGTTAAATTGAAATAAAAGCGACTGTACCTTCGCTACAAAAATATTGAAAAATAATGGCCCACTGTAAACTCGACACAAAAATTGAGAAATGAACATTAATCATTAAACCCACAATAATAGGGCAGCATCGCTGACCTTAGACCCTGTGCAATAATTAATCTGATAAATTGATTCTGGGAGGAAAAGCATAGGAAATATTGTTTCAATTGGAATGATTCTTTTCTTAAAAAAGATTGCTTTGAAAACATAATTATTATTGGGACATTTCTTGAACAAATTAATTACAATTAACATACATTACATTATCATATGTGCGCAATGCTGCTTCATTACCTTATTTAACAATATACCTCGTCCCGAACCTTGACCAGAGACCCATGTCGACGCCCGCCGACTCCTCACACACAACTCCGACAAAGTCCAACTCGCAACTGAACTCTCGCGCGGTCAAGCGCAGACTAGCAACGATAAACAACTCTCTGGTCAGAGATTCTGTCATGCCTCGCCATCGCTGGTACTGAATACATACGCGTTTCATAACCCTCCACTGGGGGGCAAAAATTTGGCAGCGATGGTGAGTCATTTGGACTTGCCATGAGCAACAAATTTTTTCTTAACTAATTAACTTTACAATCACAGAATATTCAGATGTAGAACATGAAGTAAATGTGGTGCACATGCACCGAGTTCAAAACATATTAGGCAATAACAAAATGTATATACAATGAGTACAAAACATATTAACAAATGACATAAGTGCACACGCACTGAAAAACTCTTTAGCATTTTCACATCAAGTAAATATAATGGCAAAAAAATCATGTTGACAAGTCACATAGGTGCACATGTACTATAGTTCAGAACATATCAGCAAATCACAAAATGAATATACGATAAGTAGAAATCATGTTAGAAAAATGACAATAGTGCACACGCACTGAAATTCAGAATATATCAGCAAATCACAAAATGTATATAGAATAAGTAGAAATCATGTTAGAAAAATGATAAAAGTGCACTCGCACTGTAGTTCAGAATATATCGAAAAAATGTATAGGCCATGAATACAAATGATGTTAGCAAAAAAATGATTTTCACTATGTTACTAGAATTAGGATAGGAAAGGGAAGGATTGCATCATGGTTGTAGCACTTTAGGTTGCACGCAGCTGCACTGAAAGTCCATATCTTTCCACAGAAGTACAACACCAAGTGAGACAATCTGAAGTTCTTTTCCCAGAAGTATTTATCAGCGTACCCAAGACACTGAAATGTTGTAGTAATATTCCATGTTATCATTTTGGCAGTACATCAGGTACACCAAACAGTGGGACCATAATAACGTCTCCATCGCTCACAGTGGTGGACAGCATGTCGTGTCAACACCACGCTCTTACAAGGCACACCAACGTAGAATTAGTGCAAAAACCAAATATAGTGCTCCATGATCAAGAGGATATACAGGACAAATGGATATTGCAGTAATTCAAGGTAGTTAGGTCAGAAGGTGAAGGACATTAAGTCACATACTAGTCTTCATTGGGAATTACATTAGTAGTTTGCGGCAGTCATAGCCCAGTTATTGAATATTTCTGTACCATGTATGTAGTATTACAGAAAAATGTTCATTAATTGTTTTACAGTGAACATTGGCACTCATTCTCTAATTACAAATTATAGAAGTCATTCGTTTTACAGAGAACATTTTACAGACAACATTGGCATTCATTCCCTAATTACAAATCATCAGAAGTCATTACTTAAAACAGGAGGTAGTCAATAACATAGTATTACAGAATAATGTTGATAATTAATCATTGGTCATCCCAATACAGTAATCAGTAGCATTCATTTCCCAGTTTCAAAGCATTATTAATTAATCATTGGTCATCCCAATACAGTAATCAGTAGCATTCATTTCCCAGTTACAAAGCGTTATTAATTAATCATTGGTCATCTCAATACAGTAGTATTCATTTCCCAGTTACAAAGCATTATTAATTAATCATTGGTCATTCCAATACAGTAATCAGTAGCATTCATTTATGCATTCATTATTCAAGTGACATACTATTCAGAACTAATCAGAATTACTCAGAGCTCTCTAAAACTGGTATCATTATTTGGGACTGGTAATACATTTTTTTGTTAGCAATGCACTGCTTTGGGTATTTGTAGGGAAAAGCAAGAAGAGAAAAAGAAAAAATTTGCTTCTGGGTTGTTCCTTTAAATGAAAATGTGTAACGTCATTCGTCATGAGTCAGCTGTAGCAAGGTTATGTAACAAGTAGAGTATATGTAATCACATTCATAAATGACATTGATTTAATGAACAACTGCTTATAGCACATTACTTTCATAAATAATTTCTCCTGCAAAAATATATAAAAAAATGGATTATTAAGCTGAAAGAAGAAACGCATTTTATGCTGAAAAGTAGTGAACTTCGAATTAACAGGTAGTGAAATGTGTATAAAGATGTGTTCCATAGCTGTCCTTTCCAAAACCTTCAGTCATTATACTATGCAATATAACACCTGCTGTCAAAGCGAACTGCAACAAATACTTAAATAACTACATAGCATGAATACATAACTTCCACATTATCCTCATCTGTAAAGACAAAAACTTCATTATCCATCACTTCATTATCTATATTATCATAACTCCATTATTATCATCACCTGTAAAGAAAAGCTTCATTATCCATAGTAGCATTATTCTTCATCATTATTCATCAGCATTCATTATCATCTGCAAATAATCACTTCATCACTCATTATACAACTATTCCTTATTTCTATCATATTTCATCACTAAAACTAAGATGTGTAGTTCTGTCTGACAGCCTCCATCAATCGCCTCGTATTCTGAAAGAAAAAATTAGTTAAGACTGCTATTCTACGTTGTGTATAGTATATTCTTGTTAATGCTTGTTAATTCTGATCCATTTACTCTTCATCACGAAGTATTGCGTTCTCTTTCGTTCATTCCGAAGGTGAAATTCCCATTTTGCTTAATTTATTTCTTTCACGCATCATTTCTTTCTGAAATTGATGAACAAAGATTAATATCTTGCATTTACATCATATACTCACTAAATAATGACTGGTTTATGGTAACATGATTAAGCATACAGCATAACATGACAGACAACGTAATATGTGAAAAACTTATATAGTGTTCAGAGGCAAAAATGTACTCAGTGTATCACAATGTAACAGTAAAGTAGTCACGATGTTGAGATATCATAAGGCAAAATGTCAAAGTCAACTGGTGTTTGCTATATCTTAACTATTTCATAGTGCATACAAACAAAACATGAAACAATCATATATACCTAAGAAAGACAAAAAAATGTGACGTTCGTTGTGTTCAGCTAGTATGTTGTGTAGTTAACAGAGGCGAGAATTAAAGACTTTAATGGAGAGAAAATTTAATAAAATTAATATGTCACTAGATAGCATTGCATAATTATTTATAAGATACGTAAGTTTCTCAGGAAAAAATGTGCACAGTCTGATATGTAACGACAAGAAGAGCGACCTGCTAACCTTACCTTGTCGGGCACTTGCCAAGCAAAAATACGATAATCATCAATAAGTAGTCACATAAATATAATTGCATAAGTGGTCAAAAAATGTGTAAATTCATCTGGAAAAATATGCACGGTCTTATGTGTAACGACAAGAAGAGCGACCTGCTAACCCTACCTTGCCGGGCACTTGCCAAGAAAAAAAACGATAATCATCAGTAATTAGTCATGTGAATATAATTGCATAAGTGATCATAAAATTAGCAAAATGGCATTATAGCATGTTAAATCATAAAGTGTCTTCATTCAATAAAAGGTTTGATGTTTGACCAATGGTGGTTGCCTTTGGATTTTCTGGTTCTCAAAGTTTCGACGTGTACAACATTGGGGTGAGGAATGCTGCGAATCCGAAATGGACCTGCGTATAGAAGTTCAAATTTGCTGCACCTACCTTTTCCTTTGTTGGATAAATAGTGTGTACGTACTAATATCTTCTGTCCAATGTGGAAGTCACGGCGTGTACAAACCTGTTTTTGCTGTCTTCTCCGGCGCTCTGCGGCACGTTTGATGTTGTTCAGCGCAATGTCGATTATTTCGTGGTGTCGTAATCGACGAGATGTAGGGAAGTTTACTAATTCTGTAATTTTGTTAGGTGGTTCAACATTTTTCAGTATAACAGACGGAGATAGCATAGTGGATTCATTTGGAATGGAATTAATTACATCTTGGAATGAGAATATGTGTGTGTCCCAATCAATATGTCTTTTGTGGCAGTATATTCTACACAGTTTACCAATTTCTTTCATTAATCGTTCACAAGGGTTCGAAGAAGCATGGTATTTGGATATATAGATCGGAGAAATGTTTCTAGCTCCTAACATACGTGTCCATATAGCAGGACGAAATTGTGATCCATTGTCGGAAATTACTTTCAACACATGCCCTACATGAAATAGAAAACGTTTTACAAATGCTTTCGAACAGTTTTAGCAGTAGCTTTACGTAACGGAGTGAAGGTAACAAATTTTGAAGTGAGTTCAACAGCGACAAAGATGTAGCAAAAACCTCTATTAGTTCTGGGAATCGGACCAAAAATGTCTACAGCGGCCATATGTCTTAATTTAACAGGTACAATGGGATATAATGGAGGAATATGTGAAGTTGTGTCTGACTTAGCTTTCTGGCAGATTTTGCATGACGCTAAAACTCGTCGTTTACGTTTTTGCATGTTGGTAAAATAACAGTTATGTCTCAGTATAAGAAAACATTTTCTAGCTCCGTAATGTGCGTAACTTAAATGAGTATACCAGATTAATTTGTTAACAAGCTCGTCAGGAATGCATAATTACCAATTGTTGCTGTCAGGATGAGAGTGGCGAAATAGAATGTCATTGCGTACAGTGTAATGGTTTCTAATCGTAACATTATTCGTATCTTGCCAAAGGTGTTTAATTTCTTTCCACACGTTGTCTTTACTCTGCTCTTGAGCTATGTCCTGTAATGACGAGGAAATAAAATTTTCAAATGCA
The DNA here is from genome assembly GCF_023864345.2 of Schistocerca serialis cubense. Taxonomy (NCBI): domain Eukaryota; kingdom Metazoa; phylum Arthropoda; class Insecta; order Orthoptera; family Acrididae; genus Schistocerca; species Schistocerca serialis. The sequence goes on along the minus strand of NC_064642.1, from coordinate 477,763,635 downwards.
ACTTGTTGAATGTACATAACGCTGAAATTTGCTTTGCAGAAGTTGGTTGCGATTTCTTGCTGATTGTTGCTGAGAGAACGAGATAGTGCGTCTGCTATAATATTTTGTGTGCCGGGAATGTGAACAATTGTGAAATTAAATTCCTGTAGATAAAGTTTCCATCTACTGAGTCTGTCGTGTGTAAATTTAGCCGAAAGTAAAAATTGTATCGCTCTATGGTCTGTGTAAACGGTGGTATGTCTTCCATAAAGAAAGTGCCGAAATCTCATGAAAGCCCAAATAACACATAATGTTTCCAGTTCTGTGACAGAATAATTACGTTCAGCAGGTGATAGAATGCGACTTGCAAATGCGATGTTTTTAATTATAGCTGAGCCATCTTCTTCAAACTCCTGAAAAATATGTATGCCTAAAGCGGTGTTAGAACTGTCGGTAGCAATGGAAAAATTTCTAGTAAGATCTGGGTGCGATAAAATTGGTGCATTCAACAAAGCATGTTTCAGGTTCATAAATTCAGAATGTGCTTGCTTATCCCAGAACCAGATAGTGTTTTTACCTGTCTATTGGCATAATCTAGGTGTGTCTAAAGCAGAGTGATGAACAAATTTACGAAAAAAGTTAATTAAGCCCAAAAAACTGCGTAGCTGCTTCTTCGTTGTAGGAACAGTAATGTCACGTAAAGCTTGAAGTTTTTCCGGATCAGGCGCAATGCCTTCTGCTGAAATTACATGTCCAAGAAATTTTATAGAAGTTTAGCCAAAGTGCGATTTACTGGGATTAACTGTGAGTCCTTGTGCATGAAAAGCTTACAACAGTCGTTCTAAAATCACATTGCGTTCAGACCAGTTAGCTTCTGCAATAAGAATGTCATCTACGTACGTTGTAATTCTGTCTTTAAGTTCTGTCGGAAGTATTGTGTTCAAACCGCGAATAAAAGCTGCTGAAGAAATAGTTAAGCCGAACGGTAATTTACAAAATTGATAACAGTCACCAAAACAGAGAAAAGCTGTATACTTTCTGCAATTCGAATGAAGCTGAATTAGCCAAAATCCCGATTTCAAATCTAGTGTGGAATAAATAGCCGTACCATGAAATTTCTGTAGTATTTCTTCTAGTGTCTGTGGTCGATCTGTTTCATTAATAATTATGTCATTGATGTGACGTGGATCAAGTACGAGGCGAAGTGAGCCATCTTTTTTCTTAACAATATGTAGCGGGTTTATGTACGGACTAACTGCCGGTTCAATAATTCCTTGGTCAAGCATATCCTGCAATTCTTTTTTAACTTGTTCTCTATGGATATAAGGAATGGGATAATGCTTGGCTTTAAATTTGTCGTGCTGTTTGACTTGAAATTCATACATAAAACCGGAGGCCCGCATCTCGTGGTCGTGCGGTAGCGTTCTCGCTTCCCACGCTCGGGTTCCCGGGTTCGATTCCCGGCGGGGTCAGGGATTTTCTCTGCCTCGTGATGGCTGGGTGTTGTGTGCTGTCCTTAGGTTAGTTAGATTTAAGTAGTTCTAAGTTCTAGGGGACTGATGACCATAGATGTTAAGTCCCATAGTGCTCAGAGCCATAAAACCGGACATAGTACCAGGAATGTTGTCAAAAACTGGAGCTCGCTGTAAAAGAATTTTGTGTAGTTGCGTGCGTTCGTCATCTGTATTTGCACAGCTCTGCTTAACTTTATCAGAAATCATCTGCACTACATCATAGTCAGCTTCGTCTGGAATATTATAGTTATGTACGTACGTATCCGTGAACAATGTGGAATTACAGTCTATGTTACGTGATGCAGAAATGACCTCTGTACGATTAATTCTTTGTTCTTCCGCAGATAAAGAATGCTGAAATTCTAAAGCCAATTGTACATTTTCATCCTTCAACATTAAATAGGAATTTTGAAAGTCAATAACTGCGTCGTGTTGTACCAGAAAATTAGTACCTAAAATAACGTCTGTTGTCAACAAAGGAACAATCCAATAATTTGAGTGAAAAGTATGACCAGCAATACAAAATGATAAATGCGTCTGTAATTTAACATCTACTCCTTTACTCGTTACTGCTCCTTTCACTTTCGTTTTGCCTAATGGTAATGTAGGATAGGTATTCTCTTTGTTACACTCGTTGAAAGTTTCTTCATTTGTAACTGACATAGGTGACCCAGAATCGATTACTGCTGAGAATTTCGATGAACCAATTTTAATCTCGATGACAGGGTGTGAAATAGTTTTCTGAACAACTGGTCTTTCCTGTAAAAGAATGTCTCGGATGTCGTCAAAAGTAATAACATTTTCGTGAACAACATTCTGCGTGTCAAAGGTAGTGCTTGTGTTACTGGAAGATGCGACCTGTACAGTATCGATTCAGATTCTCTCTGACGTGTTACTATTCTCTGGAGGATGTTGTGGCATTTCTACTATTTGAACTGTTCTATTATTTCTTCCAGACGTATTACTCTCTGGATGATACCTACTGTCGGGTTCATTCATGAGAATATGTTCTTGTGGATAATTTTGCTGTTGGTAAGACCGACCGTTATTAGATGTACGCTGAAAATTGCGCTCGTTATTTTTACGTCTGTCGTAATAGTCATTCCTATACGGTTCATTGCGATAGGAATTGAAGTACTGTGTTTTCTGTACGTAGTTATTTCCTTGCTGGCGTGCGTTACTATTTGTTGTAGGTGGGACTATACGTGCACGCGGCGAAACATTAAAGCTTGGTTGACCTTGTGTACTGCATTGTTGGTTAGGTATGCTAACCGGCTGGTTTTGTTGTTGTTATTGTGAAAAACCTCTATTGTTACTAAAATATGATTCCTGCTGCTGATAATTTTCACGATATTGATTAGTAAAACTGTGTCTGTTATTAAAGTTCTGTCGGTTGTCATTCCTAAAGCGTCTATTACCTTTACTATTGATATTACGTGACTGATCGTAATTACAGTAAGTTTGTTGGCCTTGGTTATTATGTGAAAAATTTTTGTTTACAAAGGAATAATCAGATTGCTGTACTTCCAAAAGCTGTAACAGATCCCTGAATGCCGAAATATTTTCTTTTTGCTGACCCGTTAAAAGTGACACTCTTAATGATCGTGGCAATTTAGAAATACATAATTGAATGAGTGCAGATTCACTATATGGTTCACTTATGTACTGGTTTTGTTGTACCATATGTTCAAAAAATTGCGTGACACTGGGAAAATTTGAGTTCTCATAATTTGGTAAACTAATTAACTGATCTTTAATTCCACGCTGTGTCGTCTTCGACCAATACGCTGACAGAAAAGCATTCTGAAACTCTTCTACAGAACAGCATTGCCTCGCGATCGGTCTCATACGAGTTGCCGGTTCGCCTTCCAAAAAACTGCAAATAAATTCAAGTTTATGTGTTACAGGCCAAGTCGGTGGAAAAGCAAAGCTAAATTGTTGTATCCAATCCAGTGGGTGAATCGGTGTTCTGTCATTTTTAAACACTTTAAATTTTCTTACTGACAGAAAATGTTTGTAATCAAAATTATCGTCTCTGTATGACGGAAAAGGTTCAGGATTTAAGAGAATCTATTTGTCTGTGTCTGTTCGGAATCTAAGTCGCGTACTCTCTGTAGATTACCCAAATTATACGGGCTGCGTGAGTCTGACAAATGTTCGCAAAGTGGCGTCTGCTGTGATGTGTTATTAACTGAAATATATTTTATCTCTGTTACCTCTTGCTGTAAACTTGACAATTTTCTACGCAATGTGTTATTAGACGAATCTATCTCATTGATTGTCTGCTGTAAATTTTGGAATTCAGGTGTTTGGTTAAACAAAATCGGTGCAGTATCGTCTGACTTGCTGTCATTATTACTTTCAATACTATCAATACGACTGGCCAATTCATCACATTTTTCAGTCAGTATTTTTACCTGATCATCGGTTTTAGTGTCAGAGGCATTAATCTGTTTTTGCATTTTACGTGTGGTTTCGTTCAATTTTTTAACGTCAGCTTTGACGACATCGGAATCCTGTGTTAGTTCTAATTGTTCGAGTCTGTCGGTCACAGTTTGAAAATCTGGTGTGTGTGTGTATCTGTTTTTGATTTAAGGTCAGAAATCTCATCACGTAATTCTGTGTTCAACTGTTTGATGGTATTAATTTCGTCGGACACTGTGGCAATATTGTTGTCTACGTATGTTTTTGCCTTCGCGAATAATTTACGTTTATCTTCTTGTCTCTGTGCAGTGATTGCTTCCATGACTTGACGTTTTACTTTATTTTGATCCTGTTTAAATTTGCGGAAACGCGTATCACTGTTTTGTATGTGAAGATTAAAACGTTCGTCAATCTGAGTGTTGTGTTGGTCGAATTTCGCGTCTACCTTTGCATCCATTGTGCGCGAAAGTTCTGCTGTCATTAATTTAAACTTGTCGCGTAATTGTGTTGCTTTTTCAGCGCATTGTTTAGCGACTCCGCTAATTTCGTCTCTAAGTGTTTCTGTTGCAGCTGTTTGAATTTCCCTTAATTCTTGAGCAACAGATCTAATTTCTTCGCTACTTTTCGTAGCACAAGCCTCAATTTCCTCGCGTAACTGTTCTTTAGTATCATGACATTGCGCGGCAACGGCTCTAATCTGTTCACTAAGCTGTCTGGAATAGTTGTCTAATTTTTCATTTAACTGTCTGGAATTGTTGTCTAATTTTTCATTAAAGTGTAGTTTGAGATTTTCTTTAAGGTTGTTTTGTTTTTCATTCTGTTGTTTGTTCTGTTCACTAAGTTGTTGTTTGAAATCTTATTTAAGGCTGTCTTGTTTTTCATTAATTTGATTAACCCGTTGTAGCAATAGTGCCATAATTTGATCCAAGCCTAAATTACCTACTCTATTCTCTGTACTGTTTGATGGTGTATCTGTAATTGTCGCGTTTTGTGTGACCATTTGGTCATTCTGTAATCTACAAAAAGGTTTGCCAGTCGGATGTACACTGTCAGTCACTATTTCCGAATTAAATAAATCCATCCTACTTTGAGTATCCTGTTCATTTTCATTAGAAAAATTTGTCAGTACGTTACTGGAATTTTCCAAACCGGGTGTGTTAAACTGGGCAGCGCTCATTACAATAGAGCGCCCCGCATCATCAAATGTCGTCAAATTAACAGAGGAGACAATTGAGTTCGTTTGTTCATCATTAAGATAAAAATCATCATTAGTGGTTGGAACGCACTGATTGTCAGTGAACGCAGGATTGTCATCATTACATTGCGTGTCACAAGTACTATCGGTGAAGTTGTTTAAGTCGGTAATTCCATTCATTACACCTCGCGATGTACTATTAATAGTTTTTCGCGGCATTTTGACACAAATCACAATTATTCACAAATGAAACAAAGACAATGCAAAATTCAACAAATACAGGTACAACAAAGAGCAACGAATTGCCGATGATCTGAGGAAAGAAAGTCACAAAATTAGTAAAAGCGTTGCGCCAAATGCTAATTATATTTTAGTAAATAAGAGCAGATATCTGACTATTTTTCAGAAGATTCTCAAAGAAATACGATCCTGGTCCGGATGTCGCCAAGTGTAACCTCCCCGCAAAATGTAAAAAGACTATATTTGAATGTTAATCGAAATAGAGCCAAATGCTGTTGAGCTCCCACAAAACATCGTTAAATTGAAATAAAAGCGACTGTACCTTCGCTACAAAAATATTGAAAAATAATGGCCCAATGTAAACTCGAAACAAAAATTGAGAAATGAACATTAATCATTAAACCCACAATAATAGGGCAGCATCGCTGACCTTAGGCCCTGTGCAATAATTAATCTGATAAATTGATTCTGGGAGGAAAAGCATAGGAAATATTGTTTCAATTGGAGTGATTCTTTTCTTAAAAAAGATTGCTTTGAAAACAAAATTATTATTGGGACATTTCTTGAACAAATTAATTACAATTAACATACATTACATTATCAGATGTGCGCAATGCTGCTTCATTACCTTATTTAACAATATACCTCGTCCCGAACCTTGACCAGAAACCCATGTCGACGCCCGCCGACTCCTCACACACAACTCCGACAGAGTCCTACTCGCAACTGAACTCTCGCGCGGTCAAGCGCAGACTAGCAACGATAAACAACTCTGGTCAGAGAGTCTGTCATGCCTCGCCAACGCTGGTACTGAATACATACGCGTTTCAGTACATTACAAAATATTGATAAGAATCTAAATAATACTTTTTTACTAACTTTATAGACGTTATAGGCTGTTCAAGTTTCTAGTCTGCATCTGCTTAAACCTTGATCATTTGGATTAACCAGCAGTTCTTCTTTCGACATGAGGGATATTGTTTCAGACATTCATCATTGCAAATTCTCTGTACCTGGCTCGATCAGTCGTAGATGGAACCTGTAAAGTAAACTTCTAAGTGCCAAGTGTCCTCCTGCTGCATTATGTCAATGTCTCTCCTTCCACCTCTTTTCGTAAGGCTTAAGATTTATTCTTCATGATTACACTGCGGGCTATCATTTAGGCAGTAGGGCACAGAAATTATTTTGTACTGTCTTATTAGTTTCTTCACTAGTTTGTTCATCAAATTTTCTTTATAGTTTTTGCCGTAAGGTGTTAAAAGCCTCAGGTTTAAAGTCAATGGGAGAATATTAATGGGTAAGGACATCCACCAGTGTCGAAACTTGACTCTGTTAGCTTATTCAGAGGTATTAATTCCGAGGATTGCTATGCGTACTACCAATCAGGATCATATGCTATACATTACTTGTTCTTTAAGTACTTAGATTTTGAGATTATATCCTCCATATTTCGCAATAATATTTCTTCGTGAACTCACTTGATAACTTGTTCATCTACATATACTTGCACTAAAATAAAATTATTTGCAGAAATATCGCTGTAAAAGTTTGGAAGTTTCAGTCATTTTCCTATCCTTTGACGGCCTTGACGAGAAAAGAATTTAAAAAAATAGCTGAAGGTCTATACTCATTCGTATCCCTATTTTAGATTCCTTCTTAACTGTTATTATCTGTAATACTTCACTGTCAGCCCCTCGCATAAAAAGCTTCAATCGTTGTGCAGCAATATTCTAACAACTCAAGAATTCAGATAAGCACTTGAAGGAATTCTTAACAGTGCTCAAGAGAAAATCTGTCTTGCAAGCCGCAAAGGTCTCAGTAACCAACAGTGGGAGGTATCGGAGTGAAGACACTGAGAGCGACGTGTAAGTTCCCATGGCACTTGCCGGCAAGCGCACAGGCGATTAGCGTGGTCAGATACTTTTTTACCCTGCGAGACGAATTGGAGGAGTTTTTACCGAGTGTCGATTGTTATTAGGTGATATTTCGAATTGTGCCCACCAATGGCAGAGCGATATGAAGTGGGACAAGCATGTAATGGTAGTTGTGGGGAAGGCGGATAGTCGTCTTCGGTTCATTGGTAGAATTTTGGGAAGATGTGGTTCATCTCTAAAGGGGACCGCTTATAAAACGCTAATACGACCTATTCTTGAGCAGTGCCCCAGCGTTTGGGACCCCTGTCAGGTCAGATTGAGGGAGGACATAGAAGCAATTCAGAGGCGGGCTGCTAGATTTGCTACTGGTAGATTTAATCATCACGCGAGTGTTACGGAAATGTTTCAGAAACTCGGGTGGGAGTCTCTAGACAAAAGGAAGCGTTCTTTTCGTGAATCGCTAATAAGTAAATTTAGATAACCATCATTTGAAACTGACTGCAATACAATTATACTGCCGCCAACTTACATTTCGCGGAAAGACCACAAAGATAAGATAAGAGCGATTAGGGCTCGTATAGAGGCGTATAGGCAGTCATTTTTCCCTCGTTCTTTTTGGGAGTAGAACAGGGAGAGAAGATGCCAGTTGTGGTACCAGGTACCCTCCGCCACGCACTGTATGGTGGATTGTGGAGTATGCATGTAGATGCAGATGTAGATGAATGGCAAAGGTGATACAATGGAAAATTAAGTGTGCTGAATTACAGGCATGGGAAAATAAAGAAAACTGCTGAGCATGGGCAACCGGAAGATCAGACAGTCTGTGAGTGAGAGATCTTGAGGGTGCAGTGTGATTATCGGTGAGTGACAAATGCGGACTCATTGGAAGTAGTCAGAGAATAATGAGGAATGATTGGAACGTTTTCGTCAGATGGATCAATCCTCTGTCACACGGAGTTATTTGTCTGCTGTTTCGCTCAAAGCATTCTCACTTTACCTTCTGGAGGAATGTCATTCTATTGTTAACTCAATTTTTAGACTTTGAGTCGAAACCCTGCATTCATTTCGGTGACTATTTCTCTTGACATCCTCACTTTACATTTCATGTCAGATGGTCCTTCTTCCAGTCCCATACTTCAGAAAAGCGGCGAGCTAATCACTGTATAAAATAAACAATATAAGTGTGTACACCACCAGCACGTCAGCTACCAGACAGCCTCCATCTGGACGCGTCTGTGCATAACGCTGGCTCCTTGAACTAGTAAGATAATGTGTTTAGCCCCCTACTTGTACAGTTTCTGAGTGATACCTTTGTCCATTCAAATAATTTGTAAATTATGATATCAGTAAAATTATATATTTCCATTATTTATCACATTTGAGTGAATTTACTACATTTTACTGCTCAGTGTAGAGCCATATGCATATCAGTCCCTCAAAAATATTTTCACTAAATTTCTGGCATCTAACGTGCGGGGACCTCATGTCACATCAGTTTGTTTTTACTGCATTTTTGGACCTCAGTGTGAGGCGAGCACATTTGTTTCTCTTTCGGAAAGAATTCACAACAGATTCTTTTCTGTATGTTTATCTCTGCATCTGAGTACAGGTCTTCCCGTACTTTAATAAAACGGTGCGGTATACCATTCATTGCTTCCTATTTCTTAATTCTTGCAGTTAAAAAAAATCGATAACCATAACGTCCGTCTAGTAAACAGGTGTATCTTTTCTATGCTTTTACCTGGAATATAATATTTATCACACCTTTATTACATTTAATCTCCACAGTAATCATCGTACGGGATTCTGTCAGCTCCCGTAAAGGTGCGAACCTCAGTATATCCTTGTTTTCTATTTGGAGCCTACAGGGTGATTCCGTGATGATATTACAGATTCCCACGGATAATTACGAACGATAAGCGCATCAGCTTGAGGTAAGGCACCTAGTCCAGAAACGACTGAGTTGCAAAGTATTAGTGAAGATCGACCAATGTTCCGCCCTAGCCTTGCGCAGCGTTCGAACTAGGGGCCCCAACTTCCGAACACTGATCGTGTACAGAATTCCCATTGGATGCTCCCCAACACCCTTACATCATTTCCACTAGTGGTGGACTAATAACGGTGCACGTAACTTGATGTCAGGGAGACCGAAAATCCTTCAGTAATCATGAACTGCATTTACCTACACAAAGTTCTCAAGTTTCTACATTTACAACAGTTGTTCAACATGGTCCATACAGGCATAAAACAGCCTCAGAAAGTTCTGTCGCATCCGTTACAATACCTCCGGTGAAGTTCGAACCGTATCAAAAGGCAGAACAATCACACAGAAGAACAGAAAATGATCAAGACAAAGAATCAAGACATCGGAGGTATGAGAACGGACCACTCGTAATTATAAACGCAAATATATTCTATACCTGAGGAGACTGGATACGAAGTATATAAGGTATTATTTCGTCTAAGAGACAGAGTGAAACTGTGAACTACAAAGGTAATATGGGCTGCTTTCAGAATTGCCTTTTCGATCTTTTGTGTTTGAGAAAGTGGAAAATTGAATTGATATATTTTTGTTAAAATGCTATTAATGGGAAGATCAAAGCACTTGTTGAATTTAAAAGTGACAGTTTCAATAAAATAAACGGCAAGTTACTACAAATACGTCGTTACGTGGGGATCGATTGTAGTGTGTAAAAAGCTGTGACCGTATAAGATACCAGCACATTCCAGTCTCATAACCTTTCAAAAAATAAGTTCAGAATGTTCGACAGTAAAATTTACACAGCAAAAAGGCACACCAGAGTAGCAGTGGGAATTAATAATACTTTCTGATTTAATTTGTCCATTACAGAATAGCTCGCCGCTATATTATCGTGAGAATAGTTGCTCAAAACAATAACAGCCATGAATCCTAAATTATTAAATCTCACTTTCAGAGCAGAATTTACTCGAAATCAAACATATCATATCACGATTTAAAGGTGAAACTGAAATCTTATTTGTTTGACAGCCAGGTTTTTAAATGGAATTCTGTCATTGTATGTAAATTCCTGGGTACAATCTCTCTTTTTCGTGATCAGTTTAATATATAAAAACAAGAGATTTGGCAAATTATAGTGGGCGCCAGTAATGTTAGGTAAATGATACAGATCGTACGCATACCATAATTTCAAGTACTGTATAATGTATGATCCTAAGTGAACGATTATATGTGCAAATATGACTGTTTTGGGATTTTTACTTTCTGAACGAGACACCGTTACGAAAAAAATCAAATTTGCACACATTATGAGATTACTATCAAGCAATTACAAAGGACTTGCAGCAACAGTTTTCTTCTTCAATCGTTAATAATAAAATAGGAGGTTGGTATTTTTTGCGAGCTACCTAGGGCATCTGACTATGTGAATCACAATAATCTCCTAGATAAATTGAAAGGAGTGACTAAAGACCAATCTTAATGTTATATCTAACCAAAGGAATGCAGAATGCTGTACTTAGCAACCAGACCAATGTAATCTGGGAGCATTATTCTGACTGTGGTGAAACCACGTATGGGTTCCCCGAGGCTCAATATTAGGTTCACTATAGTTTCTTATATATGTAAATGATCTTCCGTCTAATATACAATTAGCAGAATTAGTTCGTTTTGTAGATGTCGCTAGTATTATAATCAGTCCAAGGATACATACAAAACCAGAAGATATGGCAAACGTAATATCACTGGCTGGTTTTCTGCGAATGGTCTCACCAAAAATTTTATAAAGACACATAATGAGTTCTGCCATCTAGGACTGCCATCTTGGAACTCCCAAAACAAATAAGTTCAGCCACTTTTGTACTTAGAAGCATTACATATCTCGCGGAGAGACAAATCAGTAAGTTGACGTATTTTGCCTTTTTCATTCGATAACATAATACGGAAGAATGTTCTGGGGTAACCCGTCTTTAAGAAAGAAAGTCTTCATCGTGCGAAAGCGTGATGCAAGGATAATATATGGTTCTCACACACGATCATTTTGTAGACTCTAAGGAGTTGGGCATTCTGAATATCGCTCCACAGTATACTCATTCCCTCATGAAGGTTGTTCCAAATAACTGATTACAGTTCAAAAGGAATTATATACATAATGACAATAGCAGGAGGGAAAATGACATTCCTTGCTCCATATTAAGGTTGTCTTTAGCACAAAAAGTGGTATGCAACGCCTTAACAAAATATTTGATCACTTACCCAGTGATATAAAATAGCCGACATACAGTAAAATAAAATCGGAAAACAAACAAAGCAGATTTATCCGTGACAACTCCTTCCATTTTGTAGAAGAATTTGTGTTGCTGCAATGTGTAAAAAGTGGTGGGTAGGACTTACTAACTCACAACATTTATATATATTTTTTTATGTCTGAAAAACACTTAGAAATGTTCGGAATGTAACAATATGTCCTAATTCATTTGTCATGTGGAAGTAGGAAGATTCATCCCGCATCAGTACGATCTACCGTGAAAAACGATCCATGGAACATGAAACTGTCTAACTAAAAATGAACTGCGCTTACGTTAAAATTATTTAGTTCAATGTAAGAGTGTCATCCGATATACGCGTCTCGCAGGGACCTTGCTCTGCAGTAAGGCTCGTTTTAGTGCTGTATGTACATTACAGTTTGCCTTAATACTTAAATATTTAATTAACAATGGATTTAGGCTGTGAGTTGTTTAACAGTCATTTTCACTCTTCGTGCTCTAGTTTGGTGTGTAGCACGTCTTGTAAAAAAACATATATCGTTTTTTAATGGTTTCTATAATTTATTAAGCCGGTGTAATGTCAAGTAGTGATGTATGGATGTGCGGTGTTTCTACGCCAAAAAGCTTCAACAATATGGCAATGTATGGGAGGAGAAAGCAGCATTTCGTTATGGATAGCAAACGATCCTAGTAATTGCTATAAGGTAAAATGCAAACAATCTAATGATTGTATAGTAATTACTCTAACAGTATTAAAGAAACACAAACGATCAGAAAAACTTATTAATCAAATGAATTATTTCACTGAAAAACCATGCGCAACTTCTGCAAAGTTTTTGTCGAAAGGGACGACAGCTCCCGAAAAACAAACTACGGAGGGCGAGCTTAAAATTTCCGCTTTCGTAGAAGCTCACGATATCCCTTTCAGTACAACTACCCACTTGACAGCTTTGCCAAATATGTGTTTCATGATTCTAAAATACAAGTAGCACAAAATGTTGTTGAGGACGGGAACTATAGCGTGGCTATAGCACCTTATTACGAAAATGATCTTATTTCCAAGCTTGAAATAATAAAACTCTCACGAAAATACCAAATTGCTTCAGTCAGTTCTGTTTGCATTGTTGTGTGCTATTATGTCAGAGTGGAAGGCTAAATATTTCGAAAAAAATATTTAGTAAACTCTTCGATTGGACCAAAATAGCGACACAGTATGTAATTATGACAACTGGGGATACTTGTATGAAAAACTCACTCAACCTTACTACAACATTATAATCCATTAAAAAACTTCTTTGATTTTGGACCAGACGGAGCAAATGCAATGAGAGGGAAGCAATATTCAATCCTGAGTCTCCTGACCAAGTTTCTTCCTGGAAACATTTTAATAAAATGCATTTGTCATTTAATTCACGTGTACGATAATGATGGTGCAAGTTGCTTAAAGAGACTTGCAAGAGACGTACATAATTACTTAAAACTGAGATGTAAACGGCAATGTGAGCTTTCACAGCTTCAAAAATATGTGCAACTTAAAGTACACAGAACACTACATTCAGGGCTCAACCATTGGCTTTCACTTCCTTCTATTGTCAAATTAATGTTGGAGAATTGGGATGAAATAATTTTATCTTTCACTGGCCAGAGGGAACAGAAAAGATTAATAAGTCGAAAGAGGGCCTAAACTGGTTGTGTGATCCATTTATCAGACTGTATTTCCAGTTTATTATGTGGATTTATCTCAAATTTGATGCAATGAATTGCTTACATGCAATCTTCAAAAGTTGTAGTACTAAACCTAATGAAAGAAGTGAAGAAATCCTTTAAAGACCTTTTGGAAACCCACATGGTACAGCATTATGTTCAACCTTTAGAAACTGCATAATAGACCGGTTTTTTGGTCCTTAACAGCACTGTGGATACTGTATCACAGACACAGTCCCTCTGAGTGTTCAGAGACGTCACCTAAACCGCCCAAATACGTAAACAACCATGCATGAGCAGCGCCTATTAGACGGAGGGGTTCCGACAGCCGATCACTTCCAGTCACTCCACCAGGAAGGAGATACATGGCTCGTGTTGTCTGTAGTTCAACCATGCCTAGACGGTCAATACCGTGGTTCGATCGTGTTCGCATATTACATTGTGCCAGGAAGGGCTCTCAACAAGGGAAGTATCCAGGCGTCTCGAAGTGAAGCAAAGCGATGTTGTTCGGACATGCCTCGCTCAAGCCGCCCAAGGGCTACTACTGAAATGGATGACCGCTAAGTACGGATTATGGCTCTGAGGAAACCTGACAGCAACGCCACCATGCTGAGTAATGCTTTTCATTCAGCCACAGGATGTCGCATTACGACTCAAACTGTGCGCAATGGGCTGATTAAAGGCGCAACTTCACTCTCGACGTCCATGGCGAGGTCCATCTTTGCAACCACGATACAATGCAGGGCGGTACAGATAAGCCCAACAACATGCCGAAAGGACCGTGCAAGGTTCGTAACACATTCTCTTCACCGATGATCGTCGCACATTCCTTCAACCAGACAATCGTCTGAGACGTGTTTAGAGGCAACCTAGTCAGGCTGAACGCTTAGACAAATTGTCAGCGAGTACAGCAAAATGAGGTTTCCTGCTGTTTTGGGGTGGCATTATGTGGGGCCGACGTGTGCCTTGGGTGGTCGTGGAAGGCGCCGTAGCGGCTGTACGATACGTGAATGCCATCCTCCGACCGATAGTGCAACCATATCGGCAGCACATTGACGAGGCATTCGTCTTCATGGACGACAGTTCGCGCCCCCATAGTGCACATCTTGTGAATGATTTCTTTCAGAATAGCGACATCGCTCGACTAGAGTGGCCAGTATGTTCTCCAGATAAGAACTCCAACGAAGAAGCCTGGGATGGGTTGAAAAGGGCTGTTTATGGACGACGTGACCCACCAACCACTCTAAGGGATCTACGCCGAATCGCCGTTGATGAGTGAGACAATATGGACCAACAGTGCCTTGATGAACTTGTGGATAGTATGCCACGTCGAATAGAGTCATGCATCAATGTAAGAGGATGTGCTACTGGATATTATAAGTACCGGTGTGTATAGCAATCTGGACCATCACCTCTGAAGGTCTCGCTGTATCGTGGTCCAACATGCAATGCGCGGTTTTCATGTGCAACAAAAAAGGGCAGAAATGTAGTTTATGTTGATCTCTATTCCAAATTTCTCTACAGGCTCCGAAGTTCTCGGAACCGAGGTGATTTAAAACTTTTTTTGATGAGTGTAGTATTAACAATATCAGTGATTCTTCGATCGTAAACCAACAAAATAAGCTTTGTGTTCTTCTTTTTATTGTGAATTTTTTTCCTTGGAAATAAATTTGCTAGAATTACACCAGTGATGAAAGTAAATCCCGATCTCTATGACGATGAGCAGTAGCTTGTAACTTCTTTCTATGTATTGTCATCTGTGATTGCTGTTTTGTCATTTATTTAAAAGACTATCGCTGAAAGCGAGTTACTTCGTTTACACAAATGCTTCGGTAAAATATTATTATTTTTCTTTTCTATTTATTTTTTATTTGCTTTCAAATCGGAATGGATTATTGAAATATTTATTAATTTAGGGTCATTAAAATAAGAAGTCTGGGCTCCTAATTATTATTTTCAAACTTCCACATCAAATGTGGTTTATTAAATAAGAATGGCCACAGGAGTATAACACGTTGCAGCACTCGACTGTCCATGTTCCCCCAAGTCTGTTACTGAACTGACCTATTAATCAAGTAGAAAAAGATAAAAATATACATCATAATTTATTACTGTCACTTAAACCCTATCAAAGCTAGGCCTCATCAGGCGTTAGCCTCTACGGTCGCAGGTTCGAATCCTGCCTCGGGAATGGATGTGTGTGATGTCCATAGGTTAGTTAGGTTTAAGTAGTTCTAAGTTCTAGGTGACTTATGACCTCAGCAGATGAGTCCAACAGTGCTCAGAGCCATTTTGAACTAACACTATTCGGCATGCGGATTAATGGTTCCTTTACATCCAGTACTGATCAACTGACCTTTTTAGGTCTTGCTAATTAGTGGGCTGACAATGCGATATCATGAAGCCAAATAGTTCTGGTACGAAATTTTGTAGCTCCTGACTACCAATTTCAGCACAATGACCCGTCCCTCGATCTCTTGCCTCTCGTATACCACAATCAGCAATAAATGAGAAAACCTCTTCCTATGAGAGTATGCGCAACAGGAAGCTATCTTTGAAAACTGGAATAGAATCAGAAGGCAAGCCGACTCCAACTAACTACCAACGAAGTTTCCACACCACCACAGGCGGCTCTTGATAAATCCGACTTTCCTCTAAAATCTCTTTTTCACTGTGAGCGACCACGGCGCCCATCTCGCTCAAAGGTTCTTCATATCCATTTGTCTGTGTAGGATATTGTGCACTAGCTTAATTCAAATGCCAACAGTCTCAGCAATCTCACGAATTTTTATTCTGCGGTCAACGATTTGGTGCTCTTCGCCTACTTTGCTTGTCCCACAACGATTATGTTCATTATTCCAAAAGTAAACGGTCTCCAATGATGATGCAGAGGGCACATTAACTTCAACCAATTCTATTTTGATTTATGCGGCAGTCCAACGCTTCAAACGAAACTGTTTAATAACCACACGAAACTCGGTTTCCTCCAATTTCAGTCGCAGTCTACTCATTAACCAATTTAGACGGCTATCAATAATGATCTGTACGCTTTGTATTGTTGAAATTGTTTGTACAATTCTTCGAATAATCAAGCTTACCAACCATTAGGCAGCAACAAGAATGTTACGTTCTTTCAAGGAAAATTACCAGACTCATCAAACCACCCGCATGTAACCAGCTTCCTCGCAAAAGTTACACTACGGAGTACCGGTAAAACTTTACCGAACCCTCTTTTAATGGTGACGGAACCATGAACACAATCATTAAGTTTCAGTTGAACTTCGAGAACTTTTACGACACGAATTCGTACAGAGATGTAATCCGGGACGCTCCATACTCGTATCTGTCCACCAATGCACTGCCATTACAACCATATAACACCACAGTGTAACCATTCAAGGGATAATGAATAGCCTTAGGGCACTTTCAGCACCATACATACACTCCTGGAAATTGAAATAAGAACACCGTGAATTCATTGTCCCAGGAAGGGGAAACTTTATTGACACATTCCTGGGGTCAGATACATCACATGATCGCACTGACAGAACCACAGGCACATAGACACAGGCAACAGAGCATGCACAATGTCGGCACTAGTACAGTGTATATCCACCTTTCGCAGCAATGCAGGCTGCTATTCTTCCATGGAGACGATCGTAGAGATGCTGGATGTAGTCCTGTGGAACGGCTTGCCATGCCATTTCCACCTGGCGCCTCAGTTGGACCAGCGTTCGTGCTGGACGTGCAGACCGCGTGAGACGACGCTTCATCCAGTCCCAAACATGCTCAATGGGGGACAGATCCGGAGATCTTGCTGGCCAGGGTAGTTGACTTACACCTTCTAGAGCACGTTGGGTGGCACGGGATACAGGCGGACGTGCATTGTCCTGTTGGAACAGCAAGTTCCCTTGCCGGTCTAGGAATGGTAGAACGATGGGTTCGATGACGGTTTGGATGTACCGTGCACTATTCAGTGTCCCCTCGACGATCACCAGTGGTGTACGGCCAGTGTAGGAGATCGCTCCCCACACCATGATGCCGGGTGTTGGCCCTGTGTGCCTCGGTCGTATGCAGTCCTGACTGTGGCGCTCACCTGCACGGCGCCAAACACGCATACGCCCATCATTGGCACCAAGGCAGAAGCGACTCTCATCGCTGAAGACGACACGTCTCCATTCGTCCCTCCATTCACGCCTGTCGCGACACCACTGGAGGCGGGCTGCACGATGTTGGGGCGTGAGCGGAAGACGGCCTAACGGTGTGCGGGACCGTAGCCCAGCTTCATGGAGACGGTTTGCGAATGGTCCTCGCCGATACCCCAGGAGCAACAGTGTCCCTAATTTGCTGGGAAGTGGCGGTGCGGTCCCCTACGGCACTGCGTAGGATCCTACGGTCTTGGCGTGCATCCGTGCGTCGCTGCGGTCCGGTCCCAGGTCGACGGGCACGTGCACCTTCCGCCGACCACTGGCGACAACATCGATGTGCTGTGGAGACCTCACGCCCCACGTGTTGAGCAATTCGGCGGTACGTCCACCCGGCCTCCCGCATGCCCACTATACGCCCTCGCTCAAAGTCCGTCAACTGCACATACGGTTCACGTCCACGCTGTCGCGGCATGCTACCAGTGTTAAAGACTGCGATGGAGCTCCGTATGCCACGGCAAACTGGCTGACACTGACGGCGGCGGTGCACAAATGCTGCGCAGCTAGCGCCATTCGACGGCCAACACCGCGGTTCCTGGTGTGTCCGCTGTGCCGTGCGTGTGATCATTGCTTGTACAGCCCTCTCGCAGTGTCCGGAGCAAGTATGGTGGGTCTGACACACCGGTGTCAATGTGTTCTTTTTCCATTTCCAGGAGTGTATTACTGAATTCAGTCACCGCGATGTGGAACAGCGGCTCGCTCCAGCTATCTGTGCTGCATCTTTACCACTCGTAATGTTAATATTCGAGTTTCTCTGTGCGCAACAGAAAAGGCAGCTTCTCGCCTCTTCCTGAATATTTCATCCTCTACTACAATTAACATACAACACATATAACAACATAGTACACCACGCTATGATATATGTACCTTTTAGCTTGACAGTTTGCTGTAACGCAACCAGTAATGAGTTGATGTGATACGTG
Organism: Schistocerca serialis cubense; assembly: GCF_023864345.2. NCBI lineage: Eukaryota > Metazoa > Arthropoda > Insecta > Orthoptera > Acrididae > Schistocerca > Schistocerca serialis. The sequence goes on along the minus strand of NC_064642.1, from coordinate 477,745,332 downwards.
ACCCATAGCGTAGAGTGCAGAATTTCGAATATTTTGGCACGTTGCAGAATTTTAATAATTGTGAATGAAAATAATGATGAGCTGAAAAAGTAAATCACTGTTCAACTGAGTTTCAGCCATTTTTATCATAAGAACAATCAGTGCAGTCTGAGAAGGTAAAATGTTGCATCAGTTTACGTTATTTTCTGACACAGTTGCTAAGATCGTAAACTTCCAGTACGCAACAATACTAACAAGATTAACTTCAACAGAAAGCGACATCTTTAAACAATGAGTACATTTAAGTCACTAGATACGTATGAAAAATTCGTATATGCGCATTTATCTTCAATTTAATGAGTGTAAAATCTCGTCCACCGCTACGTCCTGAGCGTAGTACACAACTCAGATACATATATACCATGTAGGCAATGCTTTCTTAATGTGAACAGAAGAGAGCTGCGTCCTGCCCGTACCAATGTTGGCACCGTAAAGAAGAAAGACGGGAGACCACAATCTTCGACATCGGCAACAGACAAATGACACTGAAAATCAATCAGCAATGCACTAGTAAGCGCTCTCTCTTCTTGAGTGCTTCTAAGAAAATTGGTGAATAAAATACTTCAATATTCAAGAAAAGTAACAAGTAATGCTTTAGATATTACACAACATAAAGGAGCGTTCAAATGTCTTTAAAAGAGGCATACTTGCTTCAGTACTTTGGTTAGTAAAAGTACGAATAGTATTATCCGTAGAACAGAATAACGTGCCGTTGAGCCAGTTATCTTTTCCTGAAAACCGAAATTCGATATCGTACAGCGTTCGCAAAATAAAAGGTATCTGTATTTTAGACCATTCGCCCTGTATGTGTTGTTTTTGTGTAAATGTGATTCACGGATAAGTATAAGCAAGTCTACTACTAATACTGTTTGATAGTTTACTTCCCCTGCTTTTAGATACAAAGATATATTTTGAAATGCGGAGAATATTCCAGTGTGAGGATGTACTTCCTTTGCTGCGCGTAGTCCGAAACGCAGTGATGTCCATCCAGCGCTGAGCCCAATAGCGTTGGACGTTTGCGATCTGGAGGCGGAAATTAAACGATTAGATCCCCACGTCACTTCAAGCCGCTCCGTGCTGCGTTACGGTTCCACGCATTCGATTGGACGCCAGTGGCTGCCGTGTATGCAGCGCAGTCACCGCCAGTCGCGGCGTATCGCCGCCGGAATATTTGCAGCCGTACTCTGCGTATAGGCAGTCCACGGTCTGACGTCAGACACAAGGCGAGGAGCCCGATTTCGAGTACCAGGGATTCAGTAGCGACAAGAGACTTATATAGTGGTCCATCAGAATAAATGAACAACTAACTGAAAACCTCAGCTGCCGACAGGTGTTGCTGATATACCTCGATGTGGACAGCTGAAAATGTGTGTCCTGACGGGAACTCGAACCAGGGATCTCCTGCTTACATGGCAGACGCTCTATCCAGCTGAGCCACCAACGACAGGGATAAGTCCCTGCAGTCGTGCTATTCATCTGTGTCCTCGGTGGCTGCCATGTAAGCAGGATATCCCGGGTTCGAGTCCCGGTCGGGGCACACATTTTCAGCTGTCCACATCGAGGTATATCATCAACACCTGTCGGCAGCTGAGGATTTCAGTTAGTCATCATTTATTCCAGGGAAAAGCTGCACGGTCATCAACTGTCACTGTTCTTTCGAGGGGACTGATGACCATAGATGTTAAGTCCCATAGTGCTCAGAGCCATTTGTTCTTTCGAGAACAAGTTACTGTTTTCGTCAAAATCATCATTTATTCCAGTTCACCTGAACTCCTCAGATGCGAGTTAGTCTTGATCATGCTATCGGGTGTTACACGTTTATGTGAAACCTGTGTGTCTTTGTCGACCACATTATGATAAGGGAAGAAGAAATAATTGAAAGAGAAATAGGTGACATCGCACTGCGAGAGGAATCTCACGGACTACTGAAAGGTCTATGTCGAATCAAGGTCGCTAGAGTAGACGACATTCCCTCAGAATTACTGAGATCGTTGGGAAATGTTTCCAGAATGAGATTTTCACTCTGCAGCGGAGTGTGCGCTGGTATGAAACTTCCTGGCAGATTAAAACCGTGTGCCCGACCGAGACTCGAACTCGGGATCTTTGCCTTTCGCGGGCAAGTGCTCTACCATCTGAGCTACCGAAGCACGACTCACGCCCGGTACTCACAGCTTTACTTCTGCGTTTTAATCTGCCAGGAAGTTTCATATCAGCGCACACTCCGCTGCAGAGTGAAAATCTCATTCTGGAAACATCCCCCAGGCTGTGGCTAAGCCATGTCTCCGCTATATCCTTTCTTTCAGGAGTGCTAGTTCTGCAAGGTTCGCAGGAGAGCTTCTGTAAAGTTTGGAAGGTAGGAGACGAGATACTGGCAGAAGTAAAGCTGTAAGTACCAGGCGTGAGTCGTGCTTCGGCAGCTCAGATGGTAGAGCACTTGCCCGCGAAAGGCAAAGGTCCCGTGTTCGAGTCTCGGTCGGGCACACAGTCTTAATCTGCCAGGAAGTTTCATCCTTGGGAAAGCTTGACGTGACGGAGTATTCCTGCAATTGTACGCAGTACGTATCAGACAGCTGCAGTTTGCATGAAAATGCTATGAGACAAAGCAGCCGTCTGGTTGCACTTTAATAACTTTCAAATGTCTTGACCACACTTTTGATTATTTTCAAACGGAATGTTATGTCAATCATGGAAATCTGTTCAATGGATACACTACACCTCGTCAACATTCTTAACCAGGTGATGTGTTCTAGAACAGTATCTCATCTTAGTAACAGTAATATACTTAGCATATCACAGTTTGGATATCAGAAGACTTGTTTACTGAAAAAGCCTTTTACATGTCCATTCACTAAATCTTACAACTATTAAATAATAAGATAGCGTCTATTGGTATTTTCTGCGACCCATCTAGGGCATTTGAATGTGTGAATGACGGTATTCTCCTAGATAAATTGAAGTTTTATGGGGTTGATAGTGTAGCCAACCAATAGACAGTATTATATCTAACCACAAGAATGCAGCAATCTGTACTTATCAATTCGACCAATGTAGTCCAGGGACGTATTTTTGACTGGGGAGAAATCACTTGTAGGGTTCCTGATGGTTCGGTCTTAGGTCCACTACTGTTCCTCATATATGTGAACGATCTTCCGTCTAGTATTCAACAAGAAGAATTAGTTCCTGTTTGCAGATGACACTAGTATTGTAAACAATCCAATCATAAATTACAGAGCCTCTCAGTTTCCAAGAGACAGAATATTTTCAATTCAATTGAATAAATGTAACACCTGTTGAGAAAATAATAAACGGGGTGGAAACCTCAAATTTCTTAGATGTCCAAACTGATGAGAAACTGGAAAAAGAACGTTTTGGAACTCCTAAAACAACTTAGCTTAGCCACATTTGCACTTAGAATCACTGCAAATCTCGGGAGAGACAAATCAGTAAGTTGGCATATTTATCATATTTTCAGTCAATAACGTCATATGAAATAATGTTCTGAGGTAACTCATCTTTAAGTCATCACTGATCATTGCTCGAAAACGTGCTGTAACAGTAATGTAGACATATGTTTAAGGAACTGGACATTCTGACTTCTGATTCACAGTAAATTTCTGCCCTCGTGAAGTTTGTCGAAAATAATTCACTACAGTTCAATTACAATAACAGAACGTAAAATGACATTCATTACTCCACGTTAAGGTTGTCTTTATCACAAAAAGGAGCGCACAATTCTGCAACAAAAATTTTTCATCACTTGTCTAGTGATACAAAATGTCCGACATACAACAAAGCAAAATTTGAAAACAAACTGAAAAGGTTTATCATTGACCATTCTCTCTATTCCGTAGAAGAAATACTATTATAATGAGTAAAAGGTGGGTGGTAGGATTTACACACACACATCTCTCATCTGTACATTTAAAAAAAACTTATAAATGCTTAGCATGTAGCCTTGTTTACAAATTAATTTGAAACATGAATGTAAAAGGACTCGTTCTACATCATTACGACGTATCGTACAAAATGATCCTTGGGACATAAAACTAACTAACAAGTAACCACTAGACAAGTCCTATATCAGACAGAAAAAATACGTTAAAACTAAGACAGATGCTGACAGGTGTCAGTAACACTGACACAGTAAGTTTAATATGACATGTTTGCAAAATGATGAGAATAATCCTTTACAAAAGAATGGAAAATTCCTTGGTGTGCTCTGTATTTAATCTAATCTTTTCGTCACAATACTTATGAGAGTGATACGTAAGAGGTTGCAGCACATTCCTAGATTCACCATTTAAGGATGGTTCTTGGAAATTTGCAAGCAAGCTTTGTCGGAATAACTAGCTTCTATCTTAAATTGTCAACCTGTTCAGTTTCTTCAGCATCGCCGTGGCTCTATCAAACAAATCTATGAACATTCATGTCGTTTTCCTCCGATTACGTTCAATATTCGACCACCACCTCCTCCTTCTTAATACATTAGTTGCCTTTCCTTGGGCTCTGTGTAAGGCCTTTGAAATGAAATCTCAATTTATTGATAGTGGAATAAGGTAAACCGACATCGGTTTCTGCTACTAACAGTGACAGACTCTCAGTTATTATTGGTTTTTCGTCTTGAGCGTACTGCAATTTAATGAAAAAGAATCACACCAGACCAGTTTCGCTTTTATTTGTGAAGCATTTTCCGTGTTTATGCTGCAAGTATATTGTTGGTTGTTTTAGATTAAAAAGCGTTTTGTTTATAAGACTGAAGTGCAAGTTACTTACGGTGTTTCTTTAGGTATTCTCCAATTCACTGCTTCATCCTTCCTTGTTAGCAGCGGTTGACGTCGAAAGCCTTCGTTTCACATATGCGTTTGTTAGTTTTTGCCATTCCGCACAGTATTTCGTGCGCTGAATTTCGGTTATTTACACTTCAGCTTTGTAAATTAAACTGAGGTTGTATGTGTTTCCGACTCTGCACAACTTTAGACTATATATGTCTGTTAGTTCGTTTTCGTGCAGGTTGTGATTGTTGGAATTTTTTATTTTTTTTTTTTGGGGGGGGGGGGGGCGGGGGGCATAAGTCTTTTGACTGGTTTGATGCGGGCCGCCACGAATTCCTCTCCTATGCCAACCTCTTCATCTCAGAGCGGCCCTTGCAACCCACGTCCTCAATTATTTGTTGCATGCATTCCAATCTCTGTCTTCCTCTACTGTTGTTGCCCTATACAGGTCCGTATAGCACCATGGAAGTCGTTCCCCGATTTTTTAGCACACGTCCTATCGTCACCCTGTCAGTGTTTTCCTCATATTCCTTTCGTCTCCAATTCTCTACATTTGAAACTATATATATATATATATATATATATATATATATATATATATATATATATATATATTTGGTGTACGTATGTGTTTGGCAGGTATGCGTGAGGAGATTTTCTTTTTTTTGGGAGGGGGGGGGGCTGATGCTAGTTTTTTTCCGATGGAGGGGGGTGAACGGGCCTTGATTGTGATCATAGGAGAGAACATGGGAGGATATGGTAGTGGTAAATGGTCCCTGTAGTCAATGTAGTGGTCAATCAGTTTAAAACGTGTGTGGTTTGCCATGTTGGTTATGTTTATTTGAATGTGACAGTTTTTCTTGCAATGTGAGTGATTTTTTGTTGTTGTTTATCATTAAGATTTTTATCTCTGTGTCTCTTGTGGTAATTTTATTTTGGAGTTGGTATAAGTGATCTGTAAAAGTTGATTGATTTGTGCTATATTTCCATGTTCTTACATGTTCTTTGTATCTTATGTCAAATGTCCTCTTGATTTGACCTATGTATCGTTCAAAGCTCAAATCGGAAAACCAACAATAAAGGTTTTAAATGCTGCTGCGGAATCGACCATGGAAAAAACGTATTATGATAGAACTGTATTCAAATTTTGCCTTTAGACCCTCTGGTGCCCCTCTCAGTCTGGTACCCCAAGTGGCCGCTTCTGTCTCTTGGATTTAAACTGGCTCTGTCTACGGCGGGTTATACGAAATTTTCGTAAGCAGTCTCCTTTGTAGTCTGACGGCACTTCGCCAGTATGAACCCAGCCTGCGACCTGTTATTCCTACGGCTGAGACTATGTGATAGCGGCAATTCATATCTCTACAAAACGCTACACCCAGGTACATTATGAGTTGAGCAATTATGAGTCATCATAGAATACCATGTTCTCTCATTTTGTGAAGTGCACCGTTTTAAATTTCTGAAAACTTAAAGCAGGTTGTCTATCTGTATACAACTATGAAATCTTGTCAAAATTCGACTAAATACTACTTCCGTTTCTTTCAGACGGTACTAAATTTTAGACAGCTGCGTCACATGCGAGAATTTGAGGTTGCTGTTAGTGTTGTCTGCGAGGTCATTAACTGCAACACGGACAGTGAGATTCCTAACACACCTTTTGTAGACACATGGAGTTACTTTCATCCAAGACACGATGCTGCGTTTTCCCCAACAAGAAATCCTTGATCTAGTCACCAATTGCACTTCACACACACACGATCCTGCTGTCGACAATAAGAGTAGGTGTGGTACTGAGTCAAATGTTTTTAGGGCGTCAATGAATACTGTACCCACCTGGCTGCCTCGATCCATTCCTTCCAGGATGTCATCTGAGAAAACTGTGAGTTGTGTTTTACATGATCTACATTTTCGTAATTCTTGCTGGTTGGCATGAAGGAGCTCATTCTGTTACAGTTACCCCATTATGTTCGAGATCAGAATTTGTTCTAAAATTCTACAACAGATGGATGTCAAGAATACTGGATGGGAGTGTTGTACATCATTCCTCCCTTCTTGTAAACATATGTGACCTGTGCTTTCGTCCAATTGATGGATACTGTTTTTTGTTCGAGGAACCTACGAAAGCTTATGGTTAAGAAGAGGGGCTATGTCAGCCGCAAATTCGGTGTAAAATCAGTTGGGGATTCTACCGAGTATTGGAGCTTTATTCAATTTTAGCGGCTTCATCTGTTTCTCAACAGTACTGGCACTAATATCTGTAACACTCACCTTCGTAGTAGTGTGAGAAATAGATCTCGGCAACAGCCCTAAATTTTGCTTTGTAAAGCAACATTTGAAAACAGAGCTCAGCATTTCTGGCTTTGTTTTTCTACTTTGAGAGTAAGTTCGTGTCTTATCTATGAATATCTGGTCACTAACCTACAACAAGTAGCAAGCAGGGTTCATATACAACCAGAATTTCTTTGACTTTGTTGTGAAATATACTACGATTAAATTCTGTCATCGTAGTCTTTGAAGGCTTCAGACATTGCTCTCTTCACTGCCAAAACGCTTTTCATTAAGAATCTCCCAATCTGTATTCCTATTCTTTCTATTACACCTATTATTCAGTAGTCTCTCGCTAATTTTGGCTCTTTACTGTGGCTGTTATCACCGGAGGGCCTCTCCCACCATGAACTATACTCATAGGTACGCGCATACCATGGATGCGATAACATTGGGTGAAAAATCGGTGCTAGAAGTTGATCATAAATTATGATGCGCAGTTGCGCAATTCCCCATTGGTTTCCATAAGCAGATAACAATTTTGAATCCTCGAAATAAATTTTTTAACTTGGCGCTAAAAATAAACATCGCTTCGCTGGTATACAAGTGCTTATTTTGGCTGTCTTACTTCTTTCGCGCAAGTCGGTTGGCACTTGTTATCTATAAAAATCCTATCATACGAGGCCTGTTCCAAAAATTCTAGAATAGACCTCGTACATGACAGTGTCCCCTCCAGGAATCCAATAACAGACAAAACTTGTTACTATCAACGTACTGGTCCACAGAGTTCTCAAGACATGTTTTATAAATGAAATTTGTCAATTTGCTGTACGTGGAGCAAACACCGCAAACATCGTTTAACGATTCGGTTGTGCAATTGACCTCTTCTATACGCCGAGAATCAAATTAATCATTAATTTCTTATATGCACAGGATCATCTTCGGGTAATAGTTTTCCAGACGCTTTGATGGGATATCGGATCTTTTACGAATGTTTTATTTTTTGTATACTAGCAACTGCGACAAGGATTCCTTTTCCTCCCTTATAGAATGCTCGTCTTCGCAGCACAGCTACTCGCAATTGTTTTCATATAAAGAGGTTTAAAATTTTAATCCTTTACTAATCCCAGTCGTTTGGGATTGTCCACTTTATAATCATTCCTTATTAATCTATTACTTTACTGTCCCTCCAATTACTACCAATTGCGGTACAGAAGAAAAACAAAGGAAAAAGCTGCTGAATTCATCTCGGAATGGAACACAGTTTCTCTGCTCCGATCCCTCTTGCTTTGGTCTCTACGCCAGCGGCGAGTGTGTACTTCATGGTCACATAAGCGACAGTCGTAATAGTTTCTTTTCTCAATCTTTAGGGAAATACGCGTTTGTGGACCACATCTCATGGAAAATCCACAGTTTCCACTTACCTGTCGATTTCGCGAACTCTGGTTCAATCACGTGTCGTGAAATTTAGGGCTTGTTTTTTCAAAAGCGGAGAGGTGTTGGGCCACAGTATCATAGTCTTTCATTTTAGGCTGTACACAAGCGACCTACAAAATGAAGTGTCTGAGGCTCTCCCTTGTCAGGTGACATCCAACGACAGGCCGAAATCACTGAGCTCTCCAGACTAATCCATTACACCGTTACTGCTTCGTTACTGGCTACACAGTACTTTCTGCTTCCTTTTATACTGGCCATACTGACATCTACTGATCCATTTCGCATTTTACAGCTTTGCTCGAATGGGACAATGCATGCTCCTTAATCCACGATTATTAAGAAAATGTAGGCCCTCAGTCCGGAACCGCGCGACTGCTACGGTCGCAGGTTCGAATCCTGCCTCGGGTATAGATGTGTGTGATGTCCTTAGATTAGTTAGGTTTAAGTAGTTCTAAGTTCTAGGGGACTGATGACCACAGATGTTAAGTCCCATAGTGCTCAGAGCCATTTGAACCATTAAGAAAATGTATTTATGTATGTTTGTATTTTCCACTTCTCCTCCTAAACCACTGGATCCATTTCAGCCAAACTTGGTATACATATTACTTACTGTCTGCAAGAAATCGCTATGTGGGTAAGACTCAACTACTTACAGAAGGGGTGGAGGTGGGTATGGCAATGTAGTGTTGCCGATGATGCGCTAGTACCTACACTTCGTTTATCGATTATTTGACAGTGAGAGTATTTAGTGACTTGCATCAAACTTTACACATAATTTCAAACCATTAAGAAACTTTTTGTCCCTGACAACCACACAAAATGATGAAAGGAAAAACGTTTATCCCTTACTACATTTTCAACATTCATGCAGTAAAAGTGCCGCATGCAGCAAGACGTTTTAATTTATTACTTCTCTAGCACTAGCTGTATTCGTGACACATTTTGCATACAGTATTCTTGTATGCCACTGAATGTAGCAACAAAATTATATCATTTTAAGACGCATAGTTCTGGGGGTATGACAGCATAAACACTGAGATGCGTGAATAACGCCGCGTCATGCATGATTTTCAGGCTTATTACTTCTCTGCTACTAACTAATTTTTCAGGCAGCAGCCATATAGACAACTAGATGTACATGTAAAGTTATAATAGTGTACGACACACGGTTCAGGACATCATAATCATCGACCGTGAATATAAAACTGCAGAGCGAATTTGTCTAGAGATGCAGGTGAAATACGTATACAAATTCGCGTGAAATATGTTAAATGTATGTGAAATACATTTGATATATGCGTACGTGGGCAAAATCTCCGGAAAAACGGTCATTCTAAACCCTTGGAACTACTTCAACCAAATTTTGGTACACATTAGTTACGAGTGGCAGAGAAATACAGTGGAGGTAAGAGCCATCAGCCTCCTATTGAGGTGGTACTCATAACGTGGAGAGAGAAGAGGGCAGGAGAATATATACAGACAGGTAGTAGGAGATGGCCGCAGTTTGCAGGAGGAGGATATCGGCTCACAGAAGTGGAGGGAGCAACGGACAGCGAGGACATGAGAAGATGAGCAGAGTAAGGAAAGAGGAGGAAATGGACAGAGAAAGGAGGGAAGAGGGATGGCGAAAGAAAAGAGCAAGAGACAGAGAGAGAAGGGAGCGAGATATGAACAAGGTGAGGGGGGATGAGGAGATGATCAGAGAGATGGGGAGGAGGAGACTGATAGAGAGAGGGCGAAGAAGAAATGGCAGACAGGTAGGACGATATGGTCAGAGAGAGGAGAAGGAGAAAACGGGCAAAGAAGGAGAAGGAGATGGACGGAGACTCAAGTGAGATGGACAGAGAAAGGAAGGAGGAGGAGATGGAGTAAAGAAGAGGAGACAGATAGACAGAGAAAATGGACAGAGCAAGGGGAGGAGATGAAAAGAGCGATGGGTGAGGAGGAAATGGACAGAAAGGAAGGAAATTGAGATAGTGGAAAGAGAGAGAAGGAGCAAGAGATGAACAGCAAGAGGGGGAGGAGAAGACTGACAGGCAGAAGAGGGAGGATGAGATGGACAGAGAAGCAAAAGGAGGAAATGGAGAGAGGGGAGAAGAAGATGGAGTGGTAGGATCAGATGTACAGGGGGAGGGGGGGGCAAAGGAGCAGGTGGACAGAGTGGGAGGAGCAGATGGAGAGAGAGGGAGTAATGAGCAGTTCTATAGAGAGGGGGTGGAGGGGTGGAATAAATACACGACCAGGTAATGCCAGGTACTCAGCTAGTTGACTCATCTGAGACAACACGTGAATAATGTTTTCTTCAGTGACGTTAGAGGAAGACTTCCACGATTCCGTTGATCCACACGAAACAATTACTGTTGTTATTACGTAGTAGAAATGTCCCTAAAGCGCACGAATATGTTTATTAGGCTATTTAAGAGGACAATTCTCAGTGTAAAGAAAGAATTAAAAAAATACTTACAACGTGTTCAGCCTTTCAAGAGAGTATATTACATAATCATCATTTTATAAATACGTGCATTCAGCTAGGCGTATAGAATCATAAATTACAATTTAGCGACTGGATATTATTGAGTGGCAGTTTGTTATTTAGAAATGTTTACAAATGAATTGTGGATTTTGAAGATCGATCGTACAGTTTCAGTGATCATTCTCCTTTAGCTGATATCTACCACAACGGGCGCGTGCGGGGTCTCGCGAACTGCCATTGACAGCATCACTTACGCTCGTTGGAACTGAAAGCACTCCGCAGCTTGGCTGCTGCTGACAGGGGATGGCGCTTTCGTAACGCCGACACATGTTCAGGCGGCTGATTCCCCACTGAAGGCATCCCTGTTTCACTAGCGTATAGTGTTCTGGGAGTGCACACTATTACGTCTAGGAGACTGCTGCCTTCATATTTCATTTCAGAGAGTAGTCGAGTCAGGAAAATAGTATTTCTCTCAGCAAACAGTGTGGGAGAAATATGGTGCATCTACTTAGTAACTTAGATACAATGCGCCCATAGGAGGATTTTGACTCGTTTTAAAGTCAGCTACGAGGGTTCCTTTATTCCCGTCTCTGTTTACTTACGATGGGCGTTTCTTTTTTCTCGGTCAGTTGCGGCTGAAGAAAATTTGTTGTGGGACATCGTCGAATATTCCCTAATGAATTCCTATATATCAGTGAAGTATCGATATGTGGCGGCGCTATACTGAGCCTTCGAAATGGCGTCTGTAACGGAGGTTCGTTCCAAGCAGAGTTCTCATTTTTCTTTGTCATCACCGTAACAAGGTAACAAGGTCTCGGAGACCTATCCAGTCACAATCGTTCCCGCCGGCAGCTCACAACAGTGGCTCCCGCATTGCTGAAACGTATGAACACCCTCATTCGAGGAGATCAACGGATCACCAACACACAACTCGTTGCTTAACTGGAAGTTCACAATTTGGGGTACTCATAGGGTTGTACCCGGTAGGTTCCTCGCCACCTAACAGAAGACTATAAAGAGCAACGAAGGACCATCTGCGCGGAACTGCTTGCGCCGTATGAAGCTGAACGTGAAAAAATTTTGGCGAACTTCGTCACAGGCGATAAAACAACGGTTCATCACTTCTAACCGGAAACAAAAGCAGCTATCTACGGAGTGACGTCACACCACCTCTCCTGCAAAGAAGAAGCTCGAAACCGCAACCTGGACCGGTAAAGTTATGGCGACGGTTTATGGGACTCTGAAGACGTTATTCTGTTTCATGTCCTCCCTTGTGGTGCAGCAATCAACTCTGACGTGTTTTGTGCTACCCTCTGGAAACCGAAAAAGCGACTTCATTGTCACACAAGTGCCCGCAGCCTAGAGGAGCTCACAATACCTTATCGGACTGTCCTTCCTCACACACCCTACAGTCCGGATATCTTACCTTCCGACTTCCATCCGTCTGACCGACTGAAGAATGCACTACGAGGGAAGCAGTACGTGGATGATGGGGAGGTTACTGAAGCCACAAAACGTTGCTGCTACTTTGATCAGTAGAGTGGTACACAGACATACAGGCGTAAAAGCCCTCCCAGTAAGACGGCGTAAGGCTGTCGCACTGAACGGGTATTATGTTGAACAATTAGGTTCCATGGCCAAAATAGTGGGGAGTAATAAGGTGTATTGGAACAAAATCAACCTACTTTCAGAAAAAAATGTTGCCATGTATACTGAACGACCCACGTAATGATGAAAAAGTAGCATAAGTGATAACAAAACCGGCAAATGTTGCACTTCGCTGATGCAAAACGATTAGTATAATTTCAAGCAACCATAATACGCATTCATGGCATTTATTTGGCATAGACAAGATAATGACGGATATCTACATCAGAATTAAACGAGGTTAAGGTGTAGTTTTTCTGCCGTTACGGTCGCAGGTTCGAATCGTACCTCGGGCATGGATGTGTGTGATGTCCTTAGTTTAGTTAGGTTTAAGCAGTTCTAAGTTCTAGAGGACTGATGACCTTAGAAATTAAGTCCCATAGTGCCCAGAGCCATTTGAACCATTTTGTAGCTTTTTTGGATCTTAAAATCACGATATTAAGACAGTCCAGGCGGTTACGGGCCTAGCAGCAACCGCTGATCTGGTATTGTCCGGTAAATGCCACATCACATCTTGCAAAAATCGGGGTTAAAGTGCACGTCAATAACGATAGCTTCGGTCACACAAAAATCGCACCCTCAAAAAGTGAAAAAGTTACAACATATAAACTACATTTACATGCGACACATCTTATGAAAGACGAAAACCGAATTTCGGAAACAGTTATTTGCTGTCGTGTTTACATTTAAGCCAATGGCCTTGCCGCAGTCGATTGCGGAATTGGCAAATCGGCAACCATAAGCGGATTTCCAGAACCGATACTGCAGTGTTTACATGACCTCCCAGAATCGGTTTTACGAAATCAAGTTTTGGGAGCCTCATGTAAACCGGGTGATCGTGATCTCAGCTCCTGGCCACTCCATTCCTATTCGTCGGCAACGACGCCAACGAGCAACGTTGGAAGAGTCCCGCTCTCCAGCCAGGGGCAGATCGCAACCTACCGCGATGTGATCGGTGTGTGTCCAGTTGTCAGTTGCATGAGTTGCGTGTTACGTGTAATAACCAGCACGAGGATTATTGTGCTTGTAGTAGCTTTTAACTCGCTTTTATCACGTGTATACCATCTACTATCTACAAAGTGGTGATCCCGACAGGGTGTGAACATGCGACCTTTTGGTACGGAGTCAGAATGTACAACGGTTGTTCTGGAAACATCGTACTGAAACGACGTTTGATATGTTTTTGCTATGCGTTTCTTTTTCAAGTTTACCTTTTATGAGGAATTGGCGCTTCCTTGAGCTGTATGATAAATGTGTACTGTTTTCTTTCTTTTTACTACAACGTACCTCTGTTTCAGCTTAAAAATCATCAAATTTCGAATAAAACCTGAATTAATCATCAAAGATTGGAATTCTGCTATAAATACTATTTATAATAATAACGAAGAATAAAAATGTCCCCTACGTTACACAGCCCTTTATACATCGTCACTCCGTATCTCGACGATTCACAGCTTCCAGGTTCTTGGGGCATCTAGTAAGAGACTGATCGCATACGCAAAAATTTCGATAGAGATAAGGTAACACCCGAGAGGTATGCAACACGCATAATGGACAGGTAACGCAGCTACGATGTTAACTACAAGGAAAACTACCGTATTCTACTTATTTATCATAGTATGCGGTAGCCAGCGGCAGTTTTACATCTCCGATTACAAGCAAGGTGGACGGAAACGATCATTTCATCTAGGACGTAGGCCTACTGTTTATGGATGAAGCTACGCAGGTATTTCAGAAAAAAGTCACACGTGTCATCTAAGACTAATACCATTGCACAACAGGAGCGACACACTATCAGAACAGACTATATGTTGCAAATTTCCTTGAGACACAGTTCAGCTGTGGTGTGGATAACAAGTGCGTCACAGGGTGCGAAAGAAGTGACGTTCGGATCAATGTCCTAAAGCTGAAATACGCCGAAGACTACGAGTCTTGTAGGCAAAACGTCTAAAATGCGCACGGATTCACGGTGATGTTCTGACGTTGTATGATATAAATTAGTTGTTGCTCCCAGTGGTAATAAAATCGTGCCAACAATTTGACCAAGGAAGCACAACGTGGGTCATACTGTTCAGGAAGAAAGGAAATTTAGTACCATACGATTTCCACCTTTTCGGCAAACTAAAGATCATCTGGAAGGAACAGGTGTCCCAACGATGGCGATGTTCACACAGCGGCTCTCCAATGGCTCCGTGACCATGGAAAGCATTTCTGTCTTTGACGACCTGAACGATTGGTAGAGGCTTCCGACCACTGTTCACAGGTACTTGGTGGTTAGATTGAAAAACAGTCTGTGTAGTTCAAAATTCAGTATAAGTTAGTTGCCCTGCTGTAATGATGTGTAGCTTACTTTTCGAAATACCCTTGTAATATCTGTTTGATCAAATAAATAAATACACAAACTCAGAGCTACTGACCAGCTACTGGGTGGACCGATCAAAGATGGCACTTCCAAAGCGGTGGATTGATAATGAATATAGGATTCTCATACTGTTGAGCTCTTCGTCATTCATACCTGCAGATGTTAGACATAGTTATACTAAAGACCGGAAATTTCGCTCTTTCATGAAGACTATGATTTAGGTTTGTCTGAGACAGAGCCAATATAACGGAATTTCGCGAGAGGTTTCCCCACCGCACTATGAGTAGTGGGTGGTCTGTAATCATGTTATGGATGTTGCATTCCTTCTTATTTCCGTGTCTCTACAAAGAGTGGTTTGTCTGGGTGGCGTTAATGAAAATCGTCAAGGATAACCGGAGTATTCTTCCTTGCTGATATCACAACGAACTCAGTGCGTTCGTCTGAGTTAGCACCATCAGCTTTCACATCGCCGTCAAGGAAGAAACATCAGGCATTACAATGAATAAAACTTTGCTCAGAACATATGCATCATCGTTTTTTCATGTGACTCGCAATCTGTGTGATACGTCACATGATCATTTTAAGTTTGAAAATTAAGACCTACCAGCTTCCCTAAATGACGGCCATGTCAGTAACATAGCCACACTGGTCCAAGCTCCCCTCATCTTATCGTCCACCTTATTCTATCTGCCTTTATATTTCTGTTATCTACCTGTTTTGTTCTAAAAATAAGGCGAAGTAAGCATTCCAGAATCCGAATTAATAACAGCTGCCAACATGAGTAACTTAGTAGATATCCTCGGTGTAGCGATGCAGCTTAAATCACTTACTGAAGGCAAGACCTCCAGTCTAGATGGTATACGAATTAAGTTCCTTTCAGGATATGCTAGTACAACAGCTCCATACTTAGCTATCATATATAACCGCTAGCTTGTCGAAAGATCCTTACCTAAAGCCTGGAAAGTTGCACAATTCACACCAACGTCCGAGGAAGGAAACAGGAGCAATCCGCTGAATTACAAATCAATATCACCAACGTTGATTTACAGTAAGATTTTGGAACATTTATCGTGTTCGGACATTATGAATTACCTCAAAGAAACAATGTATTGACAAACAGCCAAAAGGGATTCAGAAAATATCGTTCTTGAACAACTGAACAGGATCTTAGTTCTCACGAAGTAATGAGTGGTATCTAAAGGGGATGTCAAATTCATACCATATTTTAGATTTCCAAAAGGCTTCTGACACAACTCCACACAAGTGACTTCTAATCAAACTGCGTGTCTGTGGAGCATCGTCGCAGTTCCGCAACTACATCCGGGATTTCTTATCAAATACGTCATCGGGTAAAACAGAAATAATACCTGGCATCCCCCATTAAAGTGCTATAGGCCCTCTGTTGCTCCTGATTTACGTTAGCAATTTAGAGGAGACTCTGAGTAGCCCTCATAGATTGTTTGTAGATGATTATGTAATTTACCGTCTTGTAAAGTCATCAGATGATCAAAACCAATTGCAAAATGTTTTAGACAAGATGTATGTATGGTTATAAAAGTGATAGTTGGCTATGTGTAATGAAAAGTGTGGGGTCTTCCAAATAAGTACCGTAAAGACATTTGTCAAATTTCGGTCACACGATAAATCACAGATGTGTAAAGATTGTAACTTGAATTAAATACTCAGTTACTATAATTACGAATAACTTAAATTGGAACGGTCACACACATGTTGTTGTGGGGAAAGCAAACCAAAGACTGCGATTTGTTGGCAGAACACTTAGAAAAAGCAACAGATTTACTAATGAGATTGCTTACACTACACTTGTCCGCACTCTTCTGGAGTAATGCTGTGCAGTGTGGGAACCGCATCAGATAGGATTGACAGAAGACAGTGAAAAAGTTCAGAAAAGGTCAGCCCGTTTTATATTACCGCAAAGTAGGGAAGAAAGTGTCACGGGTATGAAACGCATATCAGGTTGGCAATCAAAAAACAGAGCAGTTTTTCGTTTAGGCAGGATCTTCTCGTGAAGCTTCAATCACCAACTTTCTCATCAGAGTGTGAAAATATATGGAAAAAACTATCGTCGTAATGAAATAAACCAGAGCTCGCCCGGGGAGATTTAAGTGTTTGTTTTTTCAGCGCGATGTTCGAGAGTAAACGGCAGAGAAAAGGCTTGGAGATGGTCTAACGCTTTTGTTGTTTACAGAAAATTATAGTTTTGGTAATATTTTGAACGTTACGCAGGAAAGTAAAGCTTCAACGACACTGAGTAATAGCGGGCGACATCTCTGTCAAAGATGTTGCGCTGCAAGAGACTGTAAGTAGAATCTTTGCTTGTGGGTAGAGTGCAGACTTGGCGAGAGAGAGAGATTTATTAGCACAAAAATCTTGCACACGTCAGTATAGTTTAAAGCAAGCATTGCACGTCGCATTGCTGTAAGTTTGAATTTTTATTAACCTTTATTAACTAGCATAGCAGCAGAGGCCGCAGTGGTTTGGAGATAGCTGCAGCCCAGCAGTTATTCATTGCACAAATAGGTACGCCATTTATAATTTACTTGTGATACAATTAACAGTGACATAATTTTCAGACAGGGCATTTTCGGTAGCTGCTTATATTTCATATTTTTCTCGCAGTCATATTGCTGGTATTATTGCTAACAGGACAGTTTTCTTAAATTGAACAGAACAGACTGTACTCTTCCCATGAGCGTTGCAGTACGCAGTTTAATGTTGCATTTCTGATTAATTTTACTTTGCTGATCACATTTGAAGAACTACGAGATTACTGACGAACTTAAATACGACCTTAACTGTATCTCTAACCACGAGTTCAGCTTCACGTTATACACAGACAAAATACCAGTTAATATAACGATACATTACCACTTTCAGTGGTGCGATTAAACCTCTTCCAGGCACTTAATTGTCAGTTGCAGAGTAATCATTCAGCTGTAGATTTAGATGAAAAGGTGGCTCCAAACTCTGTATTAGCCTTTCAGTTTTCTCTACCTCGGTTGGTAAAATACTTGCGTTTTTCATCCATAATTATGTGGATATTTATAAATAACGTTTCCTACGAGACGTAAATGATTCATTCAACAATATTACGTAGTTCATGGTATAACAGCTGTCTGACTGAATGATCAGATCAGTAAGTTTGGATTGTAAATAATGAATTTCTTCTTGACGGACAGAGTTACAAACTTGGCCCTCCTGTTGCTACGTGTAAATACACTTCCGCTTGATCTCGACGAGGAAAAGTTTATCAGTTTTCTCTCTCTATGTACCGTGGTAGTCAGTGGGATTAATTACATCTCAGGAAGTGTAACATTATCCCATAACGGCTGGCTGCTCCTGTTTAAGAAAAGCGGATGTGTCACGTCGAAGCACTCATCGTTCGGGTAGTATGATGAGATTCGTCATCTGACTGCTACAGAAAGATATATTTAAGTCATCAACATCATCCCCTTCATTAGATTAGTTATAGTAGTCACATGCTTTGGTCTATGTCAACCATGCACCTCTTGTGAGGTCTACCTAAAGCTTTTCAGACGGCTAAAAATTCATTTATCTCTGCATTTTTTTTTAATATATTATTCTGTCGACAAGTTCCCTCCATTTCATTCTGTTCTATCTCGTCATTAACTAAAATCGAGTTTTAATATGGTCTTAAAGTTTTCATTTTTTATTTTATCCATTTTATTACAACCCCTTACATAGCTCATTAGCTTTGCTGTCTGTACACATGAATTTTCATTTTTGTTCTTGTCCATGATTCGGAACCATATAAAAGATTAGGTATCGTCATAATTTCATAAAATTTCGTTTGTGTTTCCTTTCTTGATTTTCTTTTTCAAAATTCTTCCAATTGCTCCGCAGATAACTTGAAGTTTATTAACCTTCTTTTCAATGTATTTGTCAAAGTTAAAATTAATATCAGGTCCTGGATAACTGAAGTGGGATACGTGGTCTAAAATTCTCTCATTTATTATTATTTTTGATCTGACATGTATTCCTTTGAAAGCAACTATCCTTGTTTTGTTTGCAGATTTAGCTGACGTATAATATACTGCGTTTTATCTCAATCTGTATGCTGCTTTTGAGAGTTGTCTTCTGTTCACCGCATGATTATCTGGTAATCAGTAAATAACAGAGTGCTTAATGGTATGCTAGATCCTATTTTATTTCCCAGTTGTATTACATCCTTGCTCTTGATAACTAGGTCGTAGATATATGAATTAAATGAAGTGGGTGATAGATTACACCATTGTCGAACAGTTTGGTTTATTAAAATTTCACCCGGCTTATAATTATTTTCGTATTTACGTAGAGACTCTTTATGATATTGATTAGGTGTCTAATTTAAGTAATAATTAAATTTTAGTTCACTGAACAAAACAAACAGCTGTGACAAAAGCACCGTATCGAGATTTGATCTCGTTGAATTCTTCGATAACCTCTTTGTACCTCATAATTTAACACCAAAACCTCATGCACCTCATCGTCCAGTACTACAATGGCGAGTGCGAGAGAATGGCGAGAGGGGTGAGAGGGCGGTGGGGTCGGAATAGGGATCTTCTTCAATGTCTGTGCCCATCCGATCTGAGCTGAGCTTGTCAGGTATGGGCCAATGAGATTGTACTTTCTGTTAGAAACATGAAACGAGTAGCTACAAATTTCACCAATTAGAGGCTAATAGTTATTGCAGAAGATATCTTTCATTAGAAGTACTCTTGTATATTACCAAAATTATGTAGAAAACTATTCAGGCAATCTCGTCAGTCGGCTTCGAGTTTACGAACTAATAAGATTGTTTCTAATTCATAGGCAGCATGGAGCTTTATTTGTCGTACATAGCACGCGTCTACGGATGTTGTTCCAATAACTAGTCTAAAATAACCTGCATTTTTTAGCTCTTAGCAACCGCCATACCTCCGCTTGCCCCACTCTCCACGTCAGTTATTAAAAATGCACGCAATGAAATACGTCAATAAGTACACCTCGTTGTTTACTAATAAAAGAGTCCCTCCTAAAGCGTAGGCGCTATCTCACATCAGTTTTCGGTGAGAGCCATCAGCATGCGTCATTTGACATGTTTCTGCGTCAGTCCGACGAAACTGCGGTGTTCAAAATAGCACACGTACGACAAGATAAATTGTATGTGCTCGTCGCTCTATCGATCTATAATTCACTAAGCGAAATGATTACGTAAATAGTTATTAAAGAGACATTCGGGCACTTCTGAGAGAATGGAGTAACATTTCCCGAATCCTCCTGGTTTGGTTTCCAAATTAAAAAAAGATCGTAGCAATGCTTCTTATTATTTATCGAAAAATTATTTACATTGAATGTGTTATTTGAATGCTCCTAGGAAAAATAGAATTAAAATGTTGCTTAACAGCGTACAAGGATGAGTTCAGCTAATGTGATTGCTACTCATTTGACCCAAAGAGAAGGGCGTAAGTTATTGTAGCCCTTGAGTTTAACTAGCCCCATTTCACAGTAAAGTTTTAATACTTGAATGTCACAGACGCCTTTGATTAGTAGAGATGAATGCAAAAATTGTAGAATTCGAATATTGTCTTGTTCTCACTGCCATCGTTGCTGTTAAACACTGTAGACATCTGTAACTTAGGCTCTTGTTATTCAAGATTCACTCTAGATAAGCCGGAGTGCACGTACGTATGTGCAAAGTAGTGCCTGCCAGTGAGTACTGAATGCTGGATTCCTATTGAGAAAGAATATATGGTATTTAAAGACAATTCCTTTGAAAAGGGGTCTAATTCGTTGGAATTGCACGGTGCGCAGGCTCGAACCGGCTACCAATTTTCATTGGAGCTGACGGCCTATGCTTGCAGGTATCTATTCTTACACTCCAGCAGTCTACAAAAATGGCACGCTTTTTCATCTTTTAACACCAGCTGTTTATTTGAACCCTTTACAGTCACCTAACAATATTAAATTTCTTAAGTACTACACAAACTGACGCCGTATGTTTAAATAAACTTCTCAAAGAATTCAATAGTTTCTCCACGTGAGAGAGAAAGAATAACTCCGCGCGTTACAGAGTTTATAACATTCGGCTGACGTTTAAATCAATTTCATTTTAATGGTTGTGGCGCGCTAAGCGTCGGATATTGCTGTATAAGCCATCCTGTCGTTGATGTTAAACTCCGTAGATATCTGTAACTTCAGCCCTTGTTAATCACTGTCGCACTCTCTAAGAAAAAGCAACATTTCGATGCCCTTTTTTAGTGCAAACTAGAGCTAAGCTTAATAGTTTGGACAGCCAGACTAAGGAACGGGTAGTTAGGACATACTGCAGGCCAGGGCCCTGAGGATAGTCTGTGTCTGCCGCGGCTAAGGCACAGAGTTTAGGGCTATAACTAGAAAATGCTGTTAAGTTTTACAGGCGACTGAATCATCCCGTCTCCACAATGTAGGATCAGCATCCTATATGCCAGACAGGAAACGTTACGAAAAAGAACAAATTTGATACAACAATACTGTCCGAATCTCAACAATCACCAAGCGATCCCAAACAACCTCAGCAACATCAGTAATTTCAGTCCGACCCTCAGCCAGCTGCTCATTGGCAAACCAACGAATTTGCTCATGAAACGGGGTCTCTAGAGATACATAACGTCGAAGGTTTTCAAAACGTACACTCCAGACATAGCTCGAGACGAAACTCCATTCCGTCCACAGAAAAAGTTTGATATGAACATTCAACCTAGAATTGTTATTACTGAACATCTGGAAACTGCTAATTCTTTTCATACTGCACTAAAAGAATTCAACCTTACACAATCTGTGATTGGCAATAATTTCTGAAGGAACAGTGGCACACTCAACACTTACCAAACTGACTTTGACACCAAAAGTCAAAAATACAGGAGACACCTCTTACGCACCAGAAGCAACTATCACGACAATATATTCACGTAATAAACCACAACCAGCTTGGGAACAACATGGATTCTTCCTAAGTATCGTAATCAATAGTGTCGTTCACGACGTCACAAATGAGGAAATCGATGAGGAAGTGAAGGCACAGGGATACGAATCGAAAAAAGGAAGTCACATCTACTCACCACTCACAAAGCGACCCACCAAAAACGAGGTGTCATCTCTGGTTACAAGGAAACCAAAGATCCATTACTTACTACGTAAGGATGAACCATCCAACCCACTAAGTCTGCAACCCACACAATGCAAAAATGCAACAGTTTTCAGAACATATTCTATAAACTAAACACCTAAATGCAGCAACTTCAATAGTACTCACCTCACTATCGATCCAAAGCGCTCAGAAAGGCAGAAGCAGTCCATCTCCGTCTACAGAACAGAGTAGACAAGAGCATTGATAATCCAACTTACCCCCGTGCAGAAATATTCACAAACTGCGTCCATTCACCATTGCACAGCTCAACATACCTCATTGCTGAAACGAAAATGGTTTCCAGAAAGTTCCTCCCGCGGGATATTGAAATTACCCACGCCTGGAACAACATACACATCTAGCAACATACACATCTAGTAAGCGGTCAGACTCATGAGCCCAAGTCTAACCTACCGCTACATTTTAAAAATTTGTTAAATTTTCACATTCACGAGCAGAAAAGACATTGCAACAGTATGCTTTGTCAACGCGAATACCTTCTGTGCTAAAAAAAAGCGCTCCTAGAAAAATTGGTTCGGGAACAAAACATTTCAATTTTTGGAATTGCCGAAGCCAAATGTCTCGGCAGACACTTAAAGCCTTCTTGATTATGTATGAGACAGGTTAGACAAACCTCAGGGAGGTTCACAAGGTGAGGTCGCCAACTTTCATGCACAACAACTGGCCCCTATAAAACTCGATTTACCAGAAAAATTGAACACCCACCAAGCTATTGTCTAAAAAAAGTAGAAAAATAGAGGAAACCGGTCGTCTTCGCAACTGTATATGTACCTCCCACTGATGATCCACCTACAGATCTCTTTGATTACATCTCCATACTTGGCCCAGCATTCTAGGCGCTGCAGTCCGTAACCGTGCAACTGCTACGGCTGCAGGTCCGAATCCTGCCTTGGGCATGAATGTGTGTGATGTCCTTAGGTTAGTTAGGTTTAACTAGTTCTAAGTTCGGGGGGACTGAGGACCTCAGAGCCATTGGCCCAGCAGTCATGATAGGAGACCTTGTGCCAGAACCACTGCTCAAAACGGCGATCTCAGAACACTCGTGAGTGCAGGGAAGATGGGTCTGGGAATTAATGAAGGAAAGACAAAGTATATGTATAATGGCACTAACCAACCCTTACAGCCCACAACAACCCTTGATGGAATGACATTTGAGCGAGTGGAATGTTTCACCTATCTGGTCTCAAAGATAGAAGCAAATGGCACCACCTTTACTGAAATTATGGCTCGCATAAGTGCTTCTAATAGATGCTACTTTGTAGTGATGCGACATTTTAAATCCAAGCTTATATCACGAGGAACTAAGTGCCGACTTTACAAAACGCTGATACGCCTAGTACTTACTTATGGCTCAGAAACATGGACAATTACGAAGCACGGAGAAAACAAACTGAGATCACATTAAAGAAGTATATTGAGGAGTTTTGGATCAGTATATGAAAACGGGACCTGGAGATGGCGAAGAAATGACGACTTCATGGCTGCTATAAGGAGGATGATGTGGTAAAGTTCATAAAGCTGTGTAGACTGAGATGGCCTGGACGTGTAATGAAACTCGATGAGACAGATATCGCAAGGAAAGCCTGCTGCAATGAATCTGGAAGAAGAAGAGCAAGAGGGCGACCTAAGTTGAGATGGAGCGACGAGATTGGAGAGTACGCTACCAGAGTCGGTTGCCGTAACTGGAGGTCCACGGCGAAGTCCAGAGAGGAATGGCAGAAAATTATTGCGAAGGTCAAGTCCCATTCCGGGATGTAGTGCAAATGGAAGAAGAAGGGAGTGATTCTGCCATCTCCTTCTCAATAATTTCGTTCATGTTGTGGCAGGCTGCTATTCTGTCAATTTGATTCCTAAAGGCGGTGGCTGATGTCTGTGTGACACTAGTGATGAGCTTCTCTTGGTTCTTTTCATCTAGTGGAGATTTAGCGTTATGTTTTAATCATTTGTGAAGTAGTGCTTCTTCTTCTCCAGTGAATATTATTTTGGTGTTGTTGAGAAAAAGCGTGTATAATGTGTGACTCCCTCGGCTTTTCAGTTTGGAAGGTAAATGCAACATCCACCTGATTGTATAGACGTGTATGAAATTTTGGCTGAATAAACTTGATATGATCTAATGTATATACCACCAGAAACATTTCTTCCAACACAAGTACTCGACACCTCAAAGTAAAGATTTCCAAAATTCTTTAAAACTTACTCTGTAATAATGATGTTATGATAAAGATTTTTTGTACTTTGTGATAATGTTTTTCTTTTGCTATATGCTCCATGCAACGAATAGTTTCAAGACGGCATATTTATTTGCAAAAAATGACAGTATTCATGTATAATCTGCTATGTCAATGAAAGGAACCTGTGACAATTGGAGGTATTCCATGTTACTTATTTTATTTTTACCGTTAGGTATCCGTTCAGTTTTTTGCCAAAAACTCCGAAAACCATGTTTTGAAATAGTGTTATGTTTCACCACTAGATAGTGCCACAAGTTCCTCCAAAAATCATAACACAACACTAACGTACGTCATACTAACAGATGTAAATACAGCTACCAATGGAGATTTAAACCTTCCAAACGCGTCGTTTAGATAAATAAATAGTGGTGGTAACTGGAAACTTGTTGTTTCATTCGATGTCAATAAGTCACGGCAAAGCCTCCTAAAATGTTCGCATACCAACTAGCAAAGGAGAACAACAATGCTGCTGTATCTCCCAAAATTTGTTTAAAATTTACATACATGATATAATGCATATGTGGGAAACAGATTTCAGAAAGGTATATACCCAGAGGAGACGACTCTTTTGAATGACTTACTATATGCTGACGATGCAGTGATCCTAGCAGATAAAGAAGAGTAACTTCACAATGGAATTTACTTACTGAAACCATAAGTGCGGAATTTGACATGGAGATATCAACATAAAAAACTAAGACATTGGCCTTCATGGGGAAAGAACACATTAAAACCAAAATAATGGTAGATCATATGATTTTAGAGCAAGTAAACCACTTCAGTTGCCTAGGATGTGAAGTGAATGTGCCTACTGGAAATATATAGAAACTAAGCTTAGTAAATTTAGTCAGATACGTGGAACAATTAACAGAAGCCTTGAAAATAAAACTAGGAACGATTCTCAAATTAAATTCTCAAAGCAGTTGCAGATTCTACACTGCTCTATGGTAGCGAGACCTGATGATTAGCAAAAAGCAAGAAACCCGTATTTCGGCACAAGACACGAAATTCCTGAGACGAGTTAAGGGTTGCGCGATAAAGGACAGGCTACTGAATCGAGATATTAGAGAAGCACTAAAAATTTTTACTCTAAATGATTGAATTATGGAGTATAGGAGAAAATAAAACGGTTAGAAAGAATGGAGAATGACAGACTCCCCTTAATGGCTAGAACATATAAACGTCAAGGAAGAACAGATACAGGAAGACCCTGGCAACGATAGGTATTGTAACAGATAATTTCTCATAATACCCGAAAAGAAAAAGAAAACTATGTCCCACTCTACTTGCTCTTTCATTTTTTACATTCATTTCAAATCTATAATATTAATATAATTTGTATGCTGTTTCGAAAAATACTTTTTGTCTGTCTGGACGATTTGAAAATGCGTTCATGTAACCTGAAACTGGCCATTACTTGAATAAAAAGTAAATTTTTGTACTTAAGTTGTTTCTGTATCTATCTAGTTCACGTCTGTCATAGTGTCTTCGATTATTACTGCAAGTCCAATGGAAGTCGAAGTTACCGTCCTCCATAGCATAATAGCTCCCCCATTGACTTGCATCCATAGGCTATTGCATGTTTCGATCAGCCATTCGCCTGAATGGCATCATTTGCACACGACCACAAATTTGATGCAAAGGAAACACGATTGATCTCACTGAAGTACACGCTTGCATTTATCAAATCTCGATGATCCCTTGTCCACTTTTCCATTAATCAAATCTCGATGATCCCTTGTACAAGTTTGCATTAATCAAATCTCAAAGATCCCGTGTCCAGGTTTCCATTAATCAAATCTCGATGATTCCATGTCCACGATCCCATTAATCAGATTTCGATGATAGCTTTGTCGTTGGGTCAGAATGAAAACATGTAGAGGTTGTCTCTTGCGGAGTCCCCATTCGAGAATGCGGGTTGAACGTTGTACTGGGAATACTTGTGCTGCATCAACGTTTACTCTGTCGCCAGATCCGTCACACGTCATCGGCCTTCCTCCTTTACAGAGCAGCAAAGCCTCAGACCTCTATGTTCTGTAATGAGGCTTGCGCCTTGGCGCCTGCTCATAGACTCACTGTCCTCCAGCCACTTATCGTAGATGCACATGACAGCAGTACGCGAACAGTCAACCAACCACACCAGTTTCGAGATGGTCGTACTACGGCGCCTGACCGGAATAATTTACTCTTTGTCGGTTTCGCTTCTGTCAGTGGATTTCCCCATTTGCAGACGGAATCGTCGCTAGGCTGATTCCCCATTCGTTTCTACTGTGTTTTAATACTTTCCATATCGTGTCCCGTCTCGCACAATGTCACTTGGCAGCGTTAAGTATCATGGTGTCAGTTACATTTTTGCTTATTAGTGTGGACAAGAATGAAAAATGCTCTTATCATAACACAAATAAGGGTGACTATCTCCTGGCAGAATTAGATATGTAAAAGAAAGAAACTAGCTTTCCGACTTAAATGGCAGCTCCAAAAAGCTTTGAATTAAAACGTCTTGACATGTTCGCGCTTTTTTTGCTTCTTGGTATTAGTGTCCATGTGATATAATGCATCGTGCCAGGTGAAGTAACATGATACACGACGTCATGTCGTATAACATGACACATACTATCATGTCATAAAAAAAGCGCGAACATTTCAAGATGTTTTGATGTAAATGTCTTTGAAGCTGTTAGATACGTCCATTCGTAAGTTTCCTTCTTTCATGTCCTTAACTCTGCCCAGGATATAGTCGCCTTTTTGTGCTATTTTACGAGCAATATCCATTCTGGTCCTCAGCTTTTACCCTGCCACGGATTTGACAATTATAGTATCTTGGCAATCGACGTAGATTGTTGCTGAATCTGGCGTAGACCCTGCGTAGGTTTTTTTATTGTCTTTCGAACCATGTTGTTTATTTACTAAATAAAAGTCGCCAGACAGCGGTTTATTTCTAGAAGTTATTTTATTTGGACAATCATGTTGCCTATTTATTTTCTTTTGGGCCTGAAGCATGGTATATGTATTGTAATGATATATTAAAATAAAAGACAGTAACGTACCAGAATGCTGCTATAATTGTTATTTGCTTGACGTTTTACGTTAGCGGCAGTCCTACTTCGGCATTGTCGCCACCTTCAGGCTACCTAAAACCAAATACGCTTCGTTAAAAGTTGTAACATTATAACTAATAACAATTTTGTTCTACTGTGTTGGTCCTTACTTCCCTATTGCATCGTGGCGTTGTCGCTGTCTTTTTGGCCTTATTGCTGCGTAGGGCGTTCCCAACTACAGCCAAGTTTTTAAATGTTTATCTTAATCTCTATTAACTGCTCTTTTTCGCGAATAGAAGCCAGGTCTTTTATCCAATTTATATGCTGTAGTGGTTTTGACAGCTACGATTGACAACTAATACTCCGATGCTGTATGATTACAAATTGTTTATTCACTTGTGCATGTATCGCAGTTATCTACGGCTTGGTGTTATAATCTTTGTTATGTTTTTGTAGTGTGAATATATCTATGTTGTTATTTTATTACAACTAACTTTACTGAATCATACAGCTCGATTCGGGTTAGTCGTAATAAAACAAAAACGCAGATATATGCACACTACAGAAACATAATAAATATTATAATACCACGGCATAGATAACTACTATACATAGACAAATGAATAAAGAAACTGTAACCATACGGCATCGCTATATTAGCTGTCAATCGTAGCTGTCAAAACCACAACAGTATACTCAAGCAATAAAAGACCTAGCTTACGTATGCTAACAACAGAAATTAGTAGACATTAAGATAAATATATAAAAACTTGACTGAAGTAGGAAACGCCCTACGCAGCAATAAGATTATAAGACAGCTACAGCGCCACAATGCAATATGGAAGTAAGTACTAGAACACTTTAAAACAAAATTGTTGTTAGTTTTCACGTTACAACTTTCAACGAATAGTATTTGGTTGCAGATAGCTTGAAGATGGCGATAATGCCGAAACAGGCCTATCACTAACGTAAAAGTTTAGCAGTTGACAGTTGCAGCAGCATTCTGGTACATTCCAGTCTTTTGTTTTATTGTACTGTGTTTCCTGGGGTGGTCATGAATCTAAAATTTAAAAGAGCCGTGTGGTGGTAGTTATTGTATGAATTTCTGGTGCGGTACATCAAAGAGTAATCTAGAGCATTGTGTTGCAATATATTCCATAGACATTCGAGATTATGAGTCTGAAGTCTTTATTCTTGTGTCGTCTTCTTGTGTTATTGAACTTGAAGAGAAAAGAGCGATTGTCTGAATTTCATCTTGCTGTAATAGTCTATGTGAGTTGAAAACGAAGAAAAAATATAGTTGTTCATAACATAAATTTGTGTACGGTATTCAATAATGTATATTCATCAACCCTACTTGTTCTGACTAGACGTGGCCTTAATGGAATATTGACCATTGTTTGGCGCCATACTAGAAAATAATTAGTAATTTTCTTTCAGCTCATCTTCGACACGTACCACCGGTTAGGACACTAAACTTCCTTTTGGATTCTGCGAGCTATGTGGCTGCTACGAATAATGTAATACGTTTCGCTTTCACATTTTCTCAAGGTTGCGAGATAGTATCCCAGGCCGAAAGGCCTGGTCACAAGATTCTAGTTCTAATATAGGACGTCATCTGCAAAATATTATGCTTATTATCTTTTATTGATATTCCAGACGAAATCACGATATGAAGTTACGGGTTTTATTAGTTCGAATTGAACTGGCATACGAAATATTATCTGGTATATAACTGTGAGGATTTAGGAGAGAGACAATTAATTATTTATGGTTCCGTAACCACCATGAGTACTGAACTAGTTTGATGATTGCTGGTCCGCGTCGGGATAAATTAAATTGCATTACACTGTTGATAGTATTATTATAGTTATTTATCTTTTGTTCTGATGTCGCTTTATTAAAAGCTATCAAAGCAGATATAATAAATTTAAATTTTTACTAAAGTACATTACATTATTATGTCATTACATGTCGCCTATGTGGTGGCAACGGGTAAAGCTTTCACAAAACCATAGGTGAAGATTAATTACATGTATTTGTATATCTTCTTACAAAATTTGATGCGATGCGCACAAGTCTGAGACATGGACGTAGGGCGTAAAAAAACATGCACGTTTTTTTTCTTTTGTACGTAAAATTAGAATGAAGCTAGATATATGAAAGTAAGCTGTCAATTTTATCTTAAGAATGTATTTTTCAATTATTTGATTCACTTTATACCGTTTCCGCACATTCAGTTAACGTAAGAACGAATTTCACTTGCACCATTTACCTCGGTTTTGAACCATCGTATCTCGACAATGGACAAAGATGAGTCGATAACAAAAATTGCTTTTGACTGTACCCATTTATCTACCTTCCTGCAACGTTTGAATCGTTTAAGTGTAAACTGTGGGAGCATTCCACTTCAAAAAGCTCCCATTTTTTTTTCATTTCAAATTCAAACGAACCAAGATTATTTTAAACGACTAACAGAAATTCTATACCAAGGTCAAATACACTGTTGTACCAAATTTGAAGATCAGTCTCACTCCAAGCCGGAGTTACGTAATGGTGATCGTGTTTGGACGTAAAATCCGAACGGTACACATACATTTGGTGCCCTTACCTGTGCATTAATTTCAGCTCAGATAAAATCTTTTGCAAAAGGAATCAATCGGTTGGCACAGTTTTACTGGACGCCGTCTCCTGTTCTTCGTTTAACCCTTCCTTAATATACACTGAAGAGTCAAAGAAACTGGTACGCCTGCCTAATATCGTGTATTTATGTAATCGGATGGCTAGGGCCCCCCGTCGGACAGGCCGTTCGCTGGGTGCTGGTCTTTCAATTTGACGCCACATCGGCGACCTGAAGTCGATGAGGATGATAGGACGATGATGAGGACAGCACAACACACAGCCCTGGGTGGAGAAAATTCCCCAACCCAACCGGGAATCGAATCCAGACCCTCAGGATTGACAACCCGTCACGCTGATCATTCAAATACCGGGGTCGGACAATATCGTGTAGGGTCCCCGTGATCACACAGACGAGCCGCAACACAACGTGGCATGGACTCGACTAATGTGTGAAGTAGTTCTGGAGGGAATTGACACCATGAATCCTACAGGGTTGTTCATAAATCCATAAGAGTACGAGGGGGGTGGAGATCTCTTCTGAGCAGCACGTTACAAGGCATCCCAGATACGCTCAACAATGTTCATGTCTGGGAAGTCCGGTCGCCAGTGGAAGTGCTTAAACTCAGAAGAGTGTTCCTGGAGACACACTGCAGTAATTCTGAACATGTGTGGTGTCGCATTGTCATGCTGCAATTAGCCAAGTTCCTCAGAATGCACAGTGGATATAAACGAATGTGCAGGTGATCAGAGAGGATGCCTACGTACGTCTCATCTGTAGGAGTCGTATGTAGACGTATCAGTGGCCACGTATCACTCCAACTGCACAGGCCCCACACCATTACAGAGCCCACACCAGCTTGAACAGCTCCTTGATGATGTGCAAGGTCTATGGATTCATGAGGTTGTCACTAGACTCGTGCACGTGCATCCGCTTGATGCCATTTGAAACTCGTCGGACCAGATAACATGTTTCCAGTCGTCAACAGTTCAGTGTCGGGGTAGACGAGTCCAGGCAAGGCGTAAAGCTTTGTGTCGTGCAGTCATCAAGATTACACAAGTGGGCCTCCGGTTCCGAAAGCCCATATCGATGTTGTTTCGTTGAACGGTTCGCACTCTGAGACTTGTTGATAGCCTAGCATTAAAATCTGCAGCAATATGCACTTCTGTCACGTTGAACGATTCTCTTAGATCGTCGTTGATTCCGGCTACAACGATGTCGAAGACTTCATGTTTTACCGGTTTCCTAATATTCAGCTTACACTCGTGAAACGGTCGTACTGGAAAATCCGCACTTCATCGCTACCTCGGAGATGCTGTGTCCCATTGCTCGTGCGCCTACTATTACACCACGTTCAAATCGACTTAAATGTTGATAATCCGTCATTGTGGCAGCAGGAGCCGATTTAGAAACTGCGCCAGACACTTGTTGTCTTACATAGGCGTTGCCGACGGCAGCGCCTTATTCTGCCTGTTTACCTGTCTCTGCATTTGAATACGCATGCCTATACCAGTTTCCTTGGCGCTTCAGTGTATCATAACTATGGTAAGACGTTCGATTGCCTGTAGATATGGCCGCAAGTCCGGATTAAACCGAAAACTTTCATCTCATGTTCCTTACTCAAATACCCTGCGCTGTAACGATTAATAATTTCAGTTTTCTTATAGCACCAGATTCAGACACATTCGTAGTAGCAAATACACTCCTGGAAATTGAAATAAGAACACCGTGAATTCATTGTCCCAGGAAGGGAAACTTTATTGACACATTCCTGGGGTCAGATACATCACATGATCACACTGACAGAACCACAGGCACATAGACACAGGCAACAGAGCGTGCACAATGTCGGAACTAGTACAGTGTATATCCACCTTTCGCAGCAATGCAGGCTGCTATTCTCCCATGGAGACGATCGTAGAGATGCTGGATGTAGTCCTGTGGAACGGCTTGCCATGCCATTTCCACCTGGCGCCTCAGTTGGACCAGCGTTCGTGCTGGACGTGCAGACCGCGTGAGACGACGCTTCATCCAGTCCCAAACATGCTCAATGGGGGACAGATCCGGAGATCTTGCTGGCCAGGCTAGTTGACTTACACCTTCTAGAGCACGTTGGGTGGCACGGGATACATGCGGACGTGCATTGTCCTGTTGGAACAGCAAGTTCCCTTGCCGGTCTAGGAATGGTAGAACGATGGGTTCGATGACGGTTTGGATGTACCGTGCACTATTCAGTGTCCCCTCGACGATCACCATTGGTGTACGGCCAGTGTAGAAGATCGCTCACCACACCATGATGCCGGGTGTTGGCCCTGTGTGCCTCGGTCGTATGCAGTCCTGATTGTGGCGCTCACCTGCATGGCGCCAAACACGCATACGACCATCATTGGCACCAAGGCAGAAGCGACTCTCATCGCTGAAGACGACACGTCTCCATTCGTCCCTCCATTCACGCCTGTCGCGACACCACTGGAGGCGGGCTGCACGATGTTGGGGCGTGAGCGGAAGACGGCCTAACGGTGTGCGGGACCGTAGCCCAGCTTCATGGAGACGGTTGTGAATGGTCCTCGCCGATACCCCAGGAGCAACAGTGTCCCTAATTTGCTGGGAAGTGGCGGTGCGGTCCCCTACGGCACTGCGTAGCATCCTACGGTCTTGGCGTGCATCCGTGCGTCGCTGCGGTTCGGTCCCAGGTCGACGGGCACGTGCACCTTCCGCCGACCACTGGCGACAACATCGATGTACTGTGGAGACCTCACGCCCCACGTGTTGAGCAATTCGGCGGTACGTCCACCCGGCCTCCCGCATGCCCACTATACGCCCTCGCTCAAAGTCCGTCAAATGCACATACGGTTTACGTCCACGCTGTCGCGGCATGCTACCAGTGTTAAAGACTGCGATGGAGCTCCGTATGCCACGGCAAACTGGCTGACACTGACGGCGGCGGTGCACAAATGCTGCGCAGCTAGCGCCATTCGACGGCCAACACCGCGGTTCCTGGTGTGTCCGCTGTGCCGTGCGTGTGATCATTGCTTGTACAGCCCTCTCGCAGTGTCCGGAGCAAGTATGGTGGGTCTGACACACCGGTGTCAATGTGTTCTTTTTTCCATTTCCAGGAGTGTATAATAGGGGAGATTAGAGTGCATACCGAGTCAACCCTACACAACACTCGATGGGAGCAAAATTGAAAATAATATTTATTTGAAGTACCCTCACCGCCCCTACCCCACACCCCTCACGGTGTGTAGAGATACTGGGGTATTTCCAGTAGGAGTAGGCTTAGGAAACAAAGAAATTAGGGTCAAGATGTCAGGGGGGTGCTAAGCGGAGTATCATACCACCACGACTTTTTCTTTTTTTCTCTTCGCCTCATAGACCAGCCCGTGGAGTGCCCGATTAGCTGAAACAATTAGGTGGTCGAGTGCAGTTGCGTGCAGGTGCGAGTGCGCGCTGCGCAGATTGGGGACGTGCGTGCGGAGGGCGCGGCACGTAATGAAGGCGTCTCTTACTGGGTGTCGGCTGATTTGCATAATTAATCGCCGGCGCCGCAGACAGCACGCGGTCAGCCCGCGGAGGCGGCCGGGGCGTGGCGTGGCGGCTATCTGCGCGCCGCGGTGACAGCCGAGCCGTCACGGGGCACGCCACGCTACGTCACGTGTCCAGCGGCAGGCGGAGGCGGCGGCGGCGCCGGCGGCGGCGGATTCGGTTCGGCCAGCCAGCAGGGTGTCCGGGCGCTATTTCGCCACTCCGCCGTCTGTTGTTCTCAACACATAGGATTTTACGTCCCCTAAGTGAATCAATAACTCACGCAAGTCCAAGTCGTACTAAATGTGTGAGACACAGAGCATCTCGTGTTCCTGCTGCTAGTAAGGCTAGTACACCATTTGTTACATACTTCTGCGAGCTTCCAACAGGAGCGACTTATTTACAGATACCTGTGTAGTTACTAGATCATTTTTGTAATTTCTTTCGTGTTCGAGTGCTTACTAACCACAACCCGTTATATTAATAACAGCGTAATGTACAGTACCGCCGTTGTTATTGACCCCCGTATCATATAGGCTTTCGTTTTGGTTAGTTTAATAAGTCACAGCTGCAAAATACTAACGCGAATTCTTTACAGAAGAATGGAAAAACTAGAAGAAGCCGACCTCGGGGAAGATCAGTTTGGATTCCGTAGAAATGTTGGAACACATGAGGCAACACTGACCCTACGTCTCATCTTAGAAGCTAGATTAAGGAAGGGCAAACCTACGTTTCTAGCATTTGGAGACTTACAGAAAGAGTCCGCCGGCCGGTGTGGCCGTTCGGTTCTTGGCGCGTCAGTCTGGAACCGCGAGACCGCTACGGTCACAGGTTCGAATCCTGCTTCGGGCATGGATGTGGGTGATGTCCTTAGGTTAGTTAGGTTTAAGTAGTTTTAAGTTCTTCGGGACTGATGACCTTAGCTGTTAAGTCCCATAGTGCTCAGAGCCATTTGAACCACTTCACTTACAGAAAGCTTTTGACAATGTTGACAGGAATACTCTCTTTCAAATTCTGAAGGCGGCAGGGGTAAAATACAGGGAGCGAAAGGCTATTTACAATTTGTACAGAAACCAGATGGCAGTTATAAGAATCGAGGGGCATGAAAGGGAAGCAGTGGTTGGGGACGGAGTGAGACAGGGTTGTAGCCTATCCCCGATGTTATTCAATCTGTATATTTGTAAGTTTAGGTTTTCTCATTGGTAACGCCACGTAGCGCTCTGTATCAAAATCACTGGCTGTGCTGTGTGCAGTCTGTGGCTGGTTAGCATTGTTGTAATATTCACCACTGTAGCGTTGGCCAGTTGGCTGTTAACAGCGCGTAGCGTTGCGCATTTGGAGGTGAGCCGCCAGCAGTGGTGGATGTGGGGAAGTGACATGGCGGATTTTTGAGAATGGATAATCTGGAGGTGTGTCCATCAGAAACAGTACATTTGTAAGAATGGATGTCATGAACTGCTATATATATTATGACTATCAAGGTAAATACATTGTTTGTTCTCTATCAAAATCTTTCATTTGCTAACTATGCCTATCAGTAGTTAGTGCCTTCCATAGTTTGAATCTTTTACCTAGCTGGCAGTAGTGGCGCTCGCTGTATTGCAGTAGTTCGAGTAACGAAGATTTTTTGTGAGGTCAGCGATTTGTGAAAGGTATAGGTTAATGTTAGTCAGGGCCATTCTTTTGTAGGGATAATTGAAAGTCAGATTGCGTTGCCCTAAAATAAATAGTTTAAGCACAGTCATGTATAATTTTTCTAAGGGGACGTTTCATATATTGAGCAAGCAGTGAAGGAAACAAAAGAAAAATTCGGAGTAGGTATTAAAATCCAAGGAGAAGAAATAAAAACTTTGAGGTTTGCCGATAACATTGTAATTCTGTCAGAGACAGCAAAGGACTTGGAAGAGCAGTTAAACGGAATGGATAGTGTCTTGAAAGGAGCATATAAGATGAACATCAACAAAAGTAAAACGAGGATAATGGAATGTAGTCGAATTAAGTCGGGTGATGCTGCCGGAATTAGATTAGGAAATGAGAGACTTAAAGTAGTAATGGTGTTTTGCTATTTTGGGAGCACAATAACTGATGATGCTCGAAGTAGAGAGGATATAAAATGTAGACTGGCAATGGCAAGGAAAGCGTTTCTGAAGAAGATAAATTTGTTAACATCAAGTATAGATTTAAGTGTCAGGAAGTCATTTCTGAAAGTATATGTATGGAAGTGAAACATGGACGATAAATAGTTTGGACAAGAAGAGAATAGAAGCTTTCGAAATGTGTTGCTACAGAAGAATGCTGAAGATTAGATGGGTAGATCACATAACTAATGAGGTAGTATTGAATAGGATTGGGGAGAAGAGAAGTTTGTGGCACAACTTGACTAGAAGAAGGGATCGGTTGGTAGGACATGTTCTGAGGCGTGAAGGGATTACCAATTTAGTATTGGAGGGCAGTGTGGAGGGTAAAAATCGGAGACCAAGAGATGAATACACTAAGCAGATTCAGAAGGATGTAGGTTGCGGTAGGTTTTGGGAGATAAAGAGGCTTGCACAGGGTGGAGTAGCATGGAGAGCTGCATCAAACCAGTCTCAGGACTGAAGACAACAACAGCAACAGCGTAGCTCAGTTTCGGTTAGACCGTCAGTGAGAGTGCACTTCGAATTCCTGCTGCTAATAAGCCTAGTACGTTGTTGGGCTGTTACATATTTTTATGAGCTTCAAACAGGAGCGACTGCAGTAATGGATAGGAACTGTGATTGCTGTGTACAGATGCGAGCTGAGTTGGCCACCCTTCGGTCACAGCTCCAGGCTGCATTGGCAACCGTCACACAGCTTTGTGGCTGCTCCCAAGGGGCATCACTGTCGGGGGTCGGACGCTGGGATGCGATGGATGTGGAGCGCGTCCCACGTTTCCCCCGATCGGTTCACTGCTGTGCCTATCGCAGGTACTCCCTCCCCTGAGGTTGACGTCTCGCTCGTGGTCGAGTGGTAGATCATTCCGAAGTCTGGCAGGCAGCGAAAACCTTCCCGAGGGGCCGATAGTAGGGACTCCTGGGTTTCGTTTGACGAACAGGTTTCGTGCGTTATCTGTGGCTGACAATGTCTGTAAGCCAGATGCATCGCGTAAAACTCTACAGATTGATCGATGAGAGGATACGGAACCAAACAGGCGTAATGAACGTATGTCCAGAAATTCATGGTATCCATGCTATCGAACATATATTCAATCACACATTGTTACAGAGACTGCGTTATAATACGCACTGTTCCACGCAGCCAGTTACAGTATGCATGGTTTCCTCCAAGAGGGTGGTTATGTTCCTCATAGGTCATGCCCTAGCACCCTCTACTGCCATAGTAATTGGCAATGTTTTGTCCGATTCACTTCTCTTACTGACTTACCTTGTATTGGATGTGATACACAATAGTTGCACACAATAGTTCCCTGTTCGAATCGAGAGCTTCCGGACATGGTATTTACTTATGGAAAGGCAAATAGCAACGGGTGGCCGGCAGCAAGATTGTATCAGATTACCTGTCTCTGCCAACAACAAACACAGCATTCAATGTTTGCAACAGTGTTTCACAGTTTGTCTGAGACAGGGTTGATCCAGGAAGCAGAAAATCATAGAGGACGTACCCGAAATGTTCGTTCACCAGACATGGAGGAAAATTTGATTATTACTGTGGAAGGCGACCGCCATGTCAATAAGAGGCAGTGCCTCGCTAGCACAGGTTAAGCCAGACGATTGTGTGGAACATTCTCCATGACAGTTGTTACTAAATTTATCACTTACAGTATGTACAGGGCTTACTAGCGACAGACTTTGGACATCGAGACAGCGTTTTGTAACTCGTTTCTTCACCAGGCAACCAAGAATCCGGGATCTGTGTCAACCATCCTATTCATAGATGAGGCCACCTTTACGCGGAGTAGTATCTTAAGCTTTCATAACAGTCATCTGTGAGGTAGGATGCAGAACCCCTATGGTAAGATGACAGCGAATCATCAGCATCGGTGCAGCCGGAATGTGTGGGTCGGGATTGTGGTGTCACCGCCAGACACCACACTTGCTAGGTGGTAGCCTTTAAATCGGCCGCGGTCCGTTAGTATACGTCGGACCCGCGTGTCGCCACTGTCAGTGATTGCAGACCGAGCGCCGCCACACGGCAGGTCTAGAGAGACTTCCTAGCACTCGCCCCAGTTGTACAGCCGACTTTTCTAGCGATGGTTCGCTGACAAATTACGTTCTCATTTGCCGAGACGATAGTTAGCATAGCCTTCAGCTACGTCATTTGCTACGACCTAGCAAGGCGACATTATCATTTTCTGTTTATCTTGTGATGCATGTACCGTCAGACCGATGTTCACCAATTATGGATTAAAGTTAAGTATTGCAGAAGCCACGTACTAGTCTCACCTCCTTTAACTGTTCCAGACCTCACGCCAGCCTGCGTGAGCTTAAACGCGTGCCTTTCGGCTACCCGTCACAGTGGATTGGCTGTCTTGCCAGTCCACAACAGGGATAATTTTCGACATTATTTTGGGACCAGTCTTCCTTCCACGTCGCCTAACAGGCCGAAACTATCGATGGTGTTTCTAGCGGCTGACATTGTCTCCCCTGCTGGAAGAAGTACCATTGGTAATTCGAAGGGTTATGTGGTTGCCACATGATTGTTGTCCAGCCTGTTTCAGCGTTAACGTCCGGAGGCTTCACAATCGTATCTTCCTTGGTCGATGGGTCGAACGAGGGGCTCCAGTTGCATGGCCTGCTCGTTCGCCGGATCTCAATCCGTGGGATTTCTGGTTATGGGGCCGTCTCAAAATAAGTATGTGTATGCAGAGCCCATTCCAGATGTGGAGACACTGGAGCAGCTTATTCATGTTGCCTTTGACATTGTTCTGATGCACGCTGGCCGATGTGAACATGTGAGACAGAACATGCTGCGGCGTGTACAAGGATGCGTTGAGACACATGGAAACCATTTTCGACACATACTGCAACTGTGGCTGCATGGTACAGGGTGTATTAGACGGCAGTCTCTGTAACAATGTATGAGTGAATAAATGTTATCTAGCATGGAAACCTTGCATTTC
Organism: Schistocerca serialis cubense; assembly: GCF_023864345.2. Taxonomy (NCBI): domain Eukaryota; kingdom Metazoa; phylum Arthropoda; class Insecta; order Orthoptera; family Acrididae; genus Schistocerca; species Schistocerca serialis. Next base: position 477,706,636 of record NC_064642.1, on the reverse strand, counting down.
CGGACGTAAGTTCATTAGACCTTTTCTGTTCCGTATCCTCTCATCGATCAGTCCCTAGAGTTTGTACACGAGGGACAAAATTACCATGTTTAAGGGACGCGAACAATAACAATGCTGAAAGATCACTGTGAAAGATATGCAGATGACGCGTACTCGTGTAAGACAGTGGGGGGATCAGCACCTAAGAGAGTTGGAAAGACGCCCCATTGTGAATCTTCATTTCGCCGAGTTCGAATCGTGCATATGTGCGGCAATCGACTGTGATAGTGCCCCGACGTTGGACTGCATGGGAACATGAGGTTCTCCGGTCGACCACATCCGACGAGCGACGGGGACAATCGCCGTATTGTTCAACAAGCACATAATAAACACTCCAAATCCACGTCTGCCAGCCGACTACAAGCAGTGCACTCGCTGAAACATTGTGTATCATCCTGCGCCGCTGCTCGGAGCGTAGCAGCAGCTGGAATTGGGAACTATCGTCCCATGCTTTAGACAGTAGTTAAAACATAATACAAATGTCGGCATCTGGAGTGATGATACGAGCGGGAAGAAGGGACTGATAATGAATGGTGTCCTATTGTGTTATTTGATTAATCGCCGTTCTGCATTATACAGGATGACTATCGTCGGCGAGTATGGTGGCATCCTCAGGAGATGTCCCAGTCTTGTAAAGTTTGGGAGACCCACAGCAGCGTAACTCCTGGCGTCATGGAATGGAGAGCCGTAGGTTAAGACTTAATGTCGCTGGTGGCAGAGACTGAGGGAACTTTGAAAGTTAAATGATCGTCACGGACAAGCTGCGTCTTCAAGCTCTACCTCTCTTGCGAGTGAAGTAGTGCCATTTTGCAAAAGGACAGTTCTCATCCACAAATGGCGCATGTCTCTATGAATTGTCAGTGTGATGATGAGGTACAACCGTGGGCAGCAAGCTACCCAGATCTACCGTTGATAGAACGTTTGTATGACCAGCAGGAACGTCAACTCCGTCCCAGAGACGTAATATCCAGGATATCAAGGACTAATTACAACAGCTGAGCCAGCAAGCCTCCATTACCTCGTTCCCAATCGAGTCAGTGCGTGCGTCCAGAGCAGATTAGGTGCAGCATCACTCTAAGAAGCAGGCGCGTACGGCAAATTTATTTGTAAATGTAATTCGATTTGGTAATAAATGAAATAGCATCGCGTACCATCTTCTTTCTTCTGCTCTGACCGCTTTTTTTTTTGTAATCCAGTGTACATTCACTCTCTAGCTTTTACCTGTCTTGTCCTGTGAGTGAATATCGTACTCGCAGTTCTCAGTTCTGAAAGAGATAGTTTCTTTCTGTGTCAGGCCGTATTTTATTTACTGCCAGTTCTAACGAGAGACTTTCCTTTTTGTCCTGCTGTTGATTCTGATATCGGAGAGAATGTTGTAGATACAGGGAAACGTAACTAATAACACACGATGGTTTTTGGTCGGTTCTTAGTTTAGTGACTGATTTTAGAATCACATGAAGAAATGCGCAACAGTGACCGCCATAAGAAGTTCTGCCATTTACTACAGATATAGTTGTTGTTAGACATGAGGTTGTGTTTTGCACAGCTTTTTTAAATATTTCGTTTTCTATACATTTAATTGCTGTATAATATATTTAAGCTATTAGAAATATGTTGTTGATTTCTGAGATACAAAATTTTGTGGTGAGGAAAATGCTATAAGTGTAATTATGTGCAGGGTGAGTCACTAACTATTACCACCAAGAATAACTTCGAAAGTATGTAGGAGCTGAAAAGTTTGTGGGACAAATGTTGCATGGGACAACAGGGGCCATAATATGACGTAGGTTTTCGTTGCTAGATGGGTCGCGTCAGAGATATGAAGATCCACCTTGCTTTTTTAAATTGCGATGCTATAGTTTGGTACTTATTTTCTGATAGCGGCTATCGAGATGAATCCACTGATGTGCAACAGCAAGACCTTTGAAGGTCAACGAAGGTCAAAAAGGTGGCATGAACGTCCATTTACAGAAGGAGTCAGAAGTGTGACCACTGGTACCAATGCAGTGCTGCAATCTTCTTGTCATGGATTGAGTGGTATTCCTTATCACCTCGCCACTTATCGAAGCACATGATCTAACAATTCTCTCTCGTATAACGTGCGAATGGTAAATATTCACCAAATACGGCGTATCTATCTAAGGTGCCATTGACATGTAAACACCATTCGACGGTTTCTCAATACAACACTAATAGGAACGGTGAGACTAGTATCGTCGAATCAAGCGATTGAGAATGATTTATTACTCTGAAGAACGAGTAGATATGCTTCTGATTTACGGAGAATGTCAACGAAATTCAGTGAGAGCTAGAGACTTATACGCTGAAAGATATCCTCAATGCACTCGCCCTTCACGTCGTACATTTAAATATGTGTATGATAAATTGAGAACAAGTGGATGTTTAACACATCGGAAACATATCCGGCAAAGGAAACTTAGTAACGAGGAAACGGAAATTGATACTCTTGCCACTGTGGTTCGAGATCCTTGTGTCAGTTCGCGACGAATCGCCAAGAAATCTGCCATGAGGGAGAGTAGTGTTGTTCGTGTTCTGCATCGTCATAAATATCATCCTTACCGTATCAGCCTCCACCAAGAATTAACTGGTACGGAATGTATGCGTCACATTGAATTCTGCCATTGGACTCAACTTCAGACTCAGAGGGATGACACGTTTATTAATTTGATTTAATTAAATTGACGAGGCTATATTCACGAACCATGGAAATGGCAACTGAAAATCCACGTTGGCTGCAACAAGTTGCACACCAAAAATTGCGGTCGGTGGATGTATGGTGTGGGATTCTGGAGGACAGAATTATAGACCCTACTTTATTGAAGGAAATTTTAATTGTAGGAAGTACACCATATTACTACAAGAAACATTAGGTCTGTTATTGCAAGAAATACCTTTCGGAACAGGGAACTGAATGTGGTATCAACACAATGGGTGTCCGGCACATTTTTCGCTGATGGCTAGAAATGAGTTGCAGACACAATTCCCAAATAGTTGGATTGGACACGGAGGAGATGTGTCGCGACCGGCTTGTTCGTCAGTTGACGCCTCTGGATTTTTTATTGTTGGTATTAGTGAAAGATATTGTTTATAAAAACATTCCAACTATCCCTTCGAACACTTTCTGTAAATGGGCGTTCATGCAACCTTTGTGACCATCTCTGACCTTCAAAAACCTTACCGTTACACATCATTGGATTTGTCTCGATAGCCGCTATCAGAAAATAAGTACCAAACTAGAGCATCCAATTTACAAAAAAAAAAAAAAATATATATATATATATATATACCTTCATATCTCTGAAGCGACCCATGTAGCAACAAAAAACCAAAGTGATATTATGGGCCCCGTTGTCCCATGGAACAGTTGTCTCACAAACTTTCCGGCTCCTATCATACTTTAGGAGTGTTTCTTGGGAGCAATAGTTAGTGACTCACCTGTATATTACAGAACTACTTAAATAACATGTGGATATTTAAGCAATACTTCGTCGGTCGTACACAATCTTGTACCCTCAAACAGAGCCACGCAAGAAATAATTGCAAATGAACTGAATTTCTTTAAACCCTTAACAATTTTACAAGTAATGAGAACGTAAATTTGTCTTAGCTTCCAAAAGATTTGATACCTTCTAATATCGTGTCGGATCTCCTTTTGCGCGGGGTGGAGCAGCACCTAGACGTGGCATGCAGTTAACGACTCGTTGGAAGTCTCCCGCAGGAATATTGAGCCCTGCTGCCTCTACAGCAATCTATAATTGCGAAAGTGATGCTGGTCCAAGATTTTGTTTATGAACTGATTTCTCGATTGTGCCCCATAAATACTCGATGGGATTCCCATCGAGCAATCTGAGTGGCCAAATTATTCACTGTACCTGCCAGAGTGTTCTGCAAACCAATATCGAAAAATTAAGGCCTAGTGACATAGTGCATTGTCGTTCATAAGAAATTCATGGGAATGTGAAATCCACGAATGGCTGCAAATGGTCTCCAAGTAGCCGAACATAACCGTTTACATTATAGTTTCAGTTGGACCAGGTGACCCAGCCTATTCCATGTAAAGACAGTTCACAACATTATGATGTAAGCACCAACTTGCACAGTGCCTTATTGACAGCTTGAGAGTGTGGCAGCGTGGGTCATGCGCCACACTCGAACCCTGTCATCAGGTGTCACCAACTGGAATCGGAACTCATCTGACTAGGCCACAGTTTTAGAATCGTCTAGGGTCCAACCGATATGGGTAGGAGTCCAGGAGAGGCGTTACAGGTGGATGTCGTGCTGTTAACAAAGGCTCCCGTAGACAATTAACGCCACACTCCAACACACTGTCGTAACGCATAAGTTCGTCGTCCGTCCCACATTTAAACCTGCGATTATTTCACACAATGTTTCTTGTCTGATAGCGGCGACAGCTCTACCCAAACGCCACAGCTCTCAGTCTTTAAGCGAAGGCCGTTGACTGCTGCGTTATCCATGTTGTTGTTGTTGTTGTGGTCTTCAGTCCTGAGACTGGTTTGATGCAGCTCTCCATGCTACTCTATCCTGTGCAAGCTTCTTCATCTCCCAGTGCTTAATCCATGCAAACTACATCCTTCTGAATCTGCTTAGTGTATTCATCTCTTGGGCTCCCTCTACGATTTTTACCCTCCACGCTGCCCTCCAATGCTAAATTTGTGATCCCTTGATACCTCGGAACATATCCTGCCAACCGGTCCTTCTTCTTGTCAAGTTGTGCCACAAACCCCTCTTCTCCCCAATTCTATTCAATAACTCCTCATTAGTTATGTGATCTACCCATCTAATTTTCAGCATTCTTCTGTAGCAACACATTTCGAAAGCTTCTATTCTCTTCTTGTCCAAACTATTTATCGTCCATGTTTCACTTCCATACATGGCTACACTCCATACAAATACTTTCAGAAACGACTTCCTGACAAATCAATACTCGATGTTTACAAATTTCTCTTCTTCAGAAACTCTTTACTTGCCATTGCCAGTCTACACTTTATATCCTGTCTACTTCGACCAACATCAATTATTTTGCACCCCAAATAGCAAAACTCCTTTACTACCTTAAGTGTCTCATTTCCTAATCTAATTCCCTCAGCATCACCCGACTTAATTCGACTACATTCCATTATCCTCGTTTTGCTTTTGTTGATGTTCATCTTATACTCTCCTTTCAAGACACTGTCCATTCCGTTCAACTGCTCATCCAAGTCCTTTTCTGTCTCTGACAGAATTGCAATGTCATCGGTGAAACTCAAAGTTTTTATTCCTTCTCCACGGATTTTAATACCTACTTCGAAATTTTCTTTTGTTTCCTTTATTGCTTGCTCAATATACAGATTGAATAACATCGGGGAGAGGCTACAACCCTGTCTCGCTTCCATCACAACCACTGCTTCCCTTACATGTCCCTCGACTCTTATAACTGCCATCAGGATTCTGTACAAATTGTAAATAGCCTTTCGCTCTCTGCATTTTAGCCATGCCACCTTCAGAATTTGAAAGAGAGTATTTCAGTCAACAATGTCAAAAGCTTTCTCCAAGTCTACAAATGCTGGAAACGTAGGTTTGCCTTTCCTTAATCATTCTTCTAAGATAAGTCGTACGGTCAGTATTGCCTCACGTGTTCTAACATTTCTACGGAATCCAAACTGATCTTCCCCCAGGTCGGCTTCCATCAGTTTTTCCATTCGTCTGTAAAGAATTCGCTTTAGTGTTTTGCAGCTGTGACTTATTAAACTGATAGTTCGGTAATTTTCACATCTGTCAACACCTGCTTTCTTTGGGATTGGTATTATTATATTCTTCTTGAAGTCTGAGAGGATTTAGGCCTGTCTCATACATCTTGCTCACCAGATGGTAGAGTTTTGTCAGGACTGGCTCTCCCAAGGCTGTCAGTAGTTCTAATGGAATGTTGTCTACTCCCGGGGCCTTGTTTCGACTTAGGTCTTTCAGTGCTCTGTCAAACGCTTCACGCAGTATCATATCTCCCATTTCATCTTCATCTGCCTCCTCTTCCATTTCCATAATATTGTCCTCAAGAACATCGCCCCTGTATAGACCCTCTATATACTCCTTCCACCTTTCTGCTTCCCCTTCTTTGCTGTTGATATTCCTGCAAGTAGTTCTCTTTTCTCCAAAGGTCTCTTTAATTTCCCTGTAGGCAGTATCTATCTTACCCCTAGTGAGACAAGCCTCTACATCCTTACATCTGCCCTCTAGCCATCCGTGCTTAACCATTTAGCCCTTCTTGCCGATCTCATTTTTGAGACGTTTGTGTTCCTTTTTGCCTGCTTCACTTTCTGCATTTTTATAGTTTCTCCTTTCATCAATTAAATTCAATGTCTCTTCTGTTACCCAAGAATTTCTACTAGCCCTTGTCTTTTTACCTACATGATCCTCTGCTGCCATGACTATTTCATTCCTCAAAGCTACCCATTCTTCTTCTACTGTATTTCTTTCCCCGATTCCTGTCAAATGTTCCCGTATGCTCTCCCAGAAACTCTGTACAACCTCTGGTTCTTTCAGTTTATCCAGGTCCCATCTCCTAAAATTCCCACCTTTTTGCAGTTTCGTCAGTTTTAATCTACAGTTCATAACCAATAGATTGTGATCAGAGGCCACATCTGCCCCTGGAAATGTCTTACAATTTTAAACCTGGTTCCTAAATCTCTGTCTTACCATTATATAATATATCTGATACGTTTTAGTATAACCAGGGTTCTTCCATGTATACAACCTTCTTTCATGATTCTTAAACCAAGTTTTAGCTATGATTAAGTTATGCTCTGTGCAAAACTCTACGAGGCGGCTTCCTCTCTCATTTCTTAGCCCCAATCCATATTCACCTACTACGTTTCCTTCTCTTCCTTTTCCTACTGTCGAATTCCAGTCACCCACGACTATTAAATTGTCGTCTCCCTTCACTAGCTGAATTATTTATTTTATCTCATCATATATTTCCTCAACTTCTTCATCATCTGCAGAGCTAGTTGGCATATAAACTTGTACTACTGTAGTAGGCGTGGGCTTCGTGTCTATCTTGGCCACAATAATGCGTTCACTGTGCTGTTTGTAGTAGCTTACCCGCACTCCTATTTTTTATCCATTATTACACCTACTCCTTCATTACCCCTGTCTGATTTTGTATTTATAACCCTGTATTCACCTGACCAAAAGTCTTGTTCCTTCTGCCACAGAACTTCACTAATTCCCACCATATCTAACTTTAACCTATCCATTTCCCTTTTTAAATTTTCTAACCTACTTGCCCGATTAAGGGATCTGACATTCCACGCTGCGATCCGTAAAATGCCAGTTTCCTTTCTCCTGATAACGATGTCCTCTTGAGTAGTCCCCGCCCGGTGGTCCGAATGGGGGACTATTTTAACTCCGGAATAGTTTTACCCAAGATGACGCCATCATAATTTAACCATACAATAAAACTGCATGCCCTCGGAAAAAATGGTGATGGGTAAACCTGAAATTTGGTAATTTCGGCACACTCTTGACACTGTGGATTTCGGGACATTGAATTCCCAAACGATTTCCAGAATGGAATAGTTGTTCCTAGGTGCTTGATCACGGTGTCCCTCGAAACACGTTACCATATTTGGAAAAATCCTTATTTCCCGGGATACTTTTTATAATACCTGATAAACTACGCAGCACATACAAACTGATTGTCATGTTTTAAAAATGGAATCAAACTTCTCTTTCGGGCTAGAGACAAAAATCTGAAAAACGTATCAAGGTACACCGTTCTCCCCTACTAGAAGCGGAATATGACGAGTTGCTGAACATTATTCTTTGAGCCACAAAGACCAGAAGAAGCAATGCTCACACCGTGTAGTACACTTCTCTGGGTGTCGTATAGCTGATGGAACGAAGACTCTGCTTGAATATTCTCAGAAGGCAGCCAGTTGTCAGGCTGGAGACATGACCTCAAGTTCAGTCGCGTGCACCGAGCCTGCCGGGCGATCCGTGACTTTCACTGCCCGGTCAGTCGGTCGAGACGCACCGGGGCCCGCTGGGCAGTGCGGTGGTTCGCCAGAACCAGAGTCCTCCCGGCTGTCCGTTCGGCTCGGCTGCTCGCCAAGATACGCGCCCCCACCAGCCATCAAATTTTAGTAGGCGCGAAACTAAATCTCTATAGCCCGTCTGCAAGCAGTTTTTTTTTATTTCGCCTGGAATTTAACTGATGTCTGTAATACCAGCAATAAGATGGTTGCTTAAATCTCTACCGTTGCCTGTAATTATTGCATCAAAAAAATGGTTCAAATGGCTCTGAGCACTATGGGACTCAACTTCTGAGGTCATTGGTCCCCTAGAATTTAGAACTAATTAAACCTAACTAACCTAAGGACATCACACACATCCATGCCCGAGGCAGATTCGAACCTGCGACCGTAGCGGACTCGCGGTTCCAGACTGCAGCGCCTAGAACCGCACGGCCACTTCGGCCGACGTTATTACATCAACCTACTGTTTAGGTACATGTGAAAAATATCTGTACCTCACGATTCCGTGAAAATAGTTAATTTTATTAATAGCCATCCTACTAATAAGCGAATTTTTACAGTAATAGCCTAAGTATTTAAAGGTTGTTATTGCCAGACACAAATATGATTATATCACAACAGAACTGTTCTCATATTGTATGAGGTTTTCTTTTACTCATCGGGCACGCCTTTCCCTAGGCAAAGTCTGACTTCCGACTTTAGCCTGTTTGACAGAAATTTGTTAAAAAACCTACAGCTGAAATTTTGTACTTCACCGACCAAACAGAAACCTGTGTAATGTGCAAGACCGTACGAATCGTTCATTAAAAGTCTTGCAGTTTGGGAAATCTGTCTAAATTCCTATCAAACTGAGTGCCTCACGTTTTCCTAGTAGCAATTCACCTAACTTCGGACTAAAATCTCACGAATATTATTGGGGAACATTTGAAGGAGTGTGGAAAATTATCGTACAAGATTGCACTTTTCTGTGTAGTAATAACAAGTGGATTCGCAGTCGGTTGGAAAAGTCACTAATTTTGGAATCCACATGAAGTGTAAATTGAAACGAGAAGCTACTCGAAACTTCCGGTGACTAAGTTACAGAAAATAAATCTTTGTCACCAGTAAATCTCTGGTTAAGCTTGAAGACGCTTTTTCCAATGCTGTCACTTAAAGCGATAACAAGTTTATTAACCGTCTCGTCCTCATCTGTGTAAAAAGCAGTTTCTTTCTTATATGTAAATAAAAAAATAAATCCAGGAAAAACTTCATAGCGAAGCAATCTGAGACTTTTCTTTACCTTCTGCCGTTCCTGATTTCAAAGTTATGTCACATGCAAAGTAGGCGGAAACTCCATAACGAATTCCGAGGAATGGTTCAGCCAGTCAGTTCCATAACGAAAATTTTTTGATTAACAGGAAAGTGTAAAATACTTTAATATTGCATACCATACCTCCCCACTGTGCGAAAGCTTCTTCAGCCTTTATCATGTGTTAAAAAAATGTGAGATATAAAGCATTATAGAAGCATTAGAGCAATTAAACCACTGCTAAATACATAAAACTGCAACCAGTCACATTTTGAAATGATTATTTATTCATTCCTTGGACCGGTTTTCGAACCGTTTCAGGCTCATCTTCAGATGGTGTACAGGACATACCTACTTCAAGCGTAATGCTGTGTGCTGGTTCTGTGATAAGAAGATGGAACATCTTTTAATGCATCGCCATGAGTATTCTACTGCGACATTATGGGCGGCGTTTGTTGTTAATATCCATCTTCCTGCTTCTATTGAGATGGGCAGTTGGTACCAACAAAAGCTGCCCATACTGTCGCAGTAAGTTAAAAACTAAACTTTTTAACCAAATTGGCGGATAAACAATACTCATAACGATGCATTTAAGCATGTTCCATCTTCTTATCACAATGCCAGCACACAACATTATGCCTGAAGTAGCTATGTAACATCCTGTACGCCATCTGAAGCTGATCCTGAAAAGGTTCGAAAACCGGTTCACGAAATGAATAAATAACTATTCCAAAAAAGTGACTGGTTGCAGATTTACGTATTTACAGTCGATAAGCAGTCACAGGTTCTGTAACATCCGTAACGGATCAGCTTTTAAACCATCTGCATTGAATTCAAGTGTTCAAGTGTGTGTGAATTCTTAAGGGACCAAACTTCTGATGTCAACGGTCCCTAGACTTACACACTACTTTAACTAACTTATGCTAAGGACAACACACACACCCATGCCCGAAGGAAGACTCGAACGTCCGGCGGGAGGGGCTGCGCAGTCCGTGACATGGCGCCTCAAACAGCTCGGACACACCGCACGGCTTGAGTTCAATTACTTCCGTGTTGCAGTACGTCCTTTTTTGTGTTGGATCCATAATTTTACATCAAGCGTTATTTTTCTGTTCCTAGCGTAGCAAACTTCCCCAATTCTCATAGGAGTACAGGCGATTTAAAAGCAATTCCAGACGTGTGTGGCCAGTCTGTCCCGCCTTTCCCGCGCTGGCTGTTTCCCGGTTGTCCCGAAACTTGTTCCTAGTACCGGGCGAGCCGTGGGCCTCGACGGCGCACCGCTGCCCGCGCACTCCACTGCCGGTACACCTGAGCTCGACTACGCGCGGTGCGGGCAGCAGGATGAAGCAGTAGGTCGCAGCTAGGCTCGAGCTGGTAAATGTGGCGTGATGCAGGACTCAGGTCAATTTCGGATGATAGGACGAAGAATGTTAATTCAGTCTTAAAAGGTTCTGCATTCGCAACTATACGCTGCAAGCCACAACAAGGTATATCGAAGAGACAAAAAAACTGGTACACGTACTTTATATTGTGTAGGTGCCCCGAGAGCACTCGAAAGTGCCGCAACACGACACGACTTGAACTCCACTAATATCTGAGGTAATTCTGGAGGGCACTGACACCATGAATCCGGCAGGGCTGTTCATAAATCCGTAAGAGTACAAGGGGGTGGGTCTCTCGTTGCAAGGGGTCACAGATATGCTCAATAATGTTCATGTCTGGGGAGTTAGGTGGTGAGAGGAAGTGTTTAAAGTCAGATGAGTGCTTCTGGAGACACCCTGTACCAATTCTGGACGTGTGGGTTGGCCTCCTGGAATTTCCCAAGTCCGTCGGATTGCACAATGGACATGAATGGACACAGGTGATCAGACAGGATGCTTACGTACGTCTCACCTGTCAGAGTCGTATCTAGCTGTATCAGGGGTCCTGTATCACTCCAACTGCTTATGCCCCACACCATTACAGAGCCTCCAATAGCTTGCACAGACCCTGCTGATATGCAGGGTCCATGAATTCATGAGGTTGTCTCCACACCCGTATATGTCCATCCACTCTATACAATTTGAAACGAGACGCGTCCGACCAGGCAACATGTTTCCAGTCATCAACAGTCGAATGTCGGTGTTGACGGACCCACGTGGGGCGTAAAGCTTTGTATTCTGCAGTCATCAAGGGTACACGAGTGTGCCTTCGACTCCGAAACCCCATATCGATGATGCAGCAGTTTGCGAAAGGGTTACACTTCTGTCACTTTGAACGACTTTTTTCAGTCATCGTTCGTCTCGTTCTTGCAGGATCTTTTTCCGGCAGCAGCGATTTCGGATATTTGATGTTTTGCCTGATTCGTGATATTCGCGGTAGAGGACTGATGACCATAGTTGTTAAGTCCCATAGTGCTCAGAGCCATTCGCGGTAGACTCGTGAAATGGTCGTTCGCGAAAATCCCCACTTCATCGCTACCTCGGAGATGCTGGCTCCCATGGCTCGTGCACCGACAATAACACAATGTTCAGACTCACTTAAATCGTCGTAATCTGCGATTGTAGCAGCAGCAACCGATCTAATAACTGCGCCAGACACTTGTTGTCTTACATAGACATTGCCGAATGCAGTGCCGTATTCTTCCTGTTTAAAAATTTCTGTATTTGAATACGCATCCACACCCCAATTTCTATGGCGCTTCATTGTATATGGTGAAGGATACATCAGGCTCCATCCTGCTCAAATGTACCCGAGAGGCTTCAATTGCTTTCAATCTGATTTGTATGCAACCCACATCATGCAACTTTTTTTTGCAGGTTCTCTAATCTCTTTTCGGTGCAGTGTTTTGACTATACAAAATACTTGACACCACTAGAGAACACCGCTACGTATACCTATCAGTCCAGATGCAATTTAATACCACGATTATGTAAGTATCACGAAATAATGTTATTAGAGATTACACTTCACTTAACGTTTTTAAATTCATATTTAGTCCTATGTCTAACATTTTATTGTAATTAACTAACAATATTATTAGGATCTGGGCTCGAATCCCCGTGCAACAAAAGCCTTACGTCTTGTGTTTTCATTTTTAAACATGCATATACTTTGTTACTTTTGATCAAAACGTACATATATGCTTTCGTGGTTAGTTAAGCAGAACGGAAGTTCTGTGTTCCGGTCCAGCACAAAAATTGTCGTCGAGTTGAAACTTGTTTTCTTTGAATTGTCATTTATTGTACTAAATTTGGATTTACAAACATTAAGGAATGTGTCATCTATAAAAGCACATTTTCTTTCAGTTGCATTATCGTGGTTTAATTTGCACTTGCGTTGATAGCCATACATAACAGTGTTCTCTAGTAGTCTCTTGTAGTTGTCATTCTGTATTGCGAAGCAGCTGTGCCGAAAAGAGATACAGGACCCGAAAAAAGTATCGATTTTATACAAATGAGGTGGAAAGCAGTTGGGGTAGTTGGGATGATTGTGAGCATGGAAGTACATATTTTCTCTATAGGCAAAAGATGCACGGGGAGAAGGATGATCTTCAAAACTTCGTTATTTATTTATTTATTTTGTCATCAGTATTCTGATTCGTTTGATTCGACGACCCCCCACGATTTCCTCTTGTGTGTATTCCAGCTGTTCTTAGGACGTAAGCTTCCGAAGCTCAAGCATAAACCCCTCTGTGATCTGCAAAGTCTTCGCCACTTGAGTGTATTGTGCATTTTGCTTGTCTTTTGATGTTTCAGTTTCTTATCGACAACGACTCGCCTCACCATGCATCCGCCATTATCGGTGAGATCATTAACATATATTGTAAAAGGTAGCACCAAGTACCAATACCTTGGGTGTCTCCCTAAATTACGCTTACATGTGTAGATTTTGTTCAGGTATGATTTACGTGTTGAATATTTGCCTTTGTTTACATTTAATTAAACTCCTCTGGATGTCCAATATCCTTCTGTGCAATAATTCTTCATCGTCAAGGAGAAAATTTTTCTAATTTTTCAGTTAAATCTCTCTGAGCACTATGGGACTTAACATCGATGGTCATCAGTCCCCTAGAACTTAGAACTACTTAAACCTAACTAACCTAAGGACATCACACAACACCCAGCTATCACGAGGTAGAGAAAATCCCTGACCCCGCCGGGAATCTAACCCGGGAACCCGGGCGTGGGAAGCGAGAACGCTACCGCACAACCACGACCACGAGATGCGGGCTAATTTTTCAGTTGTTTTTCATATCAGCCTAAAATGTACTTCCTGTTTTCTAAATTTCATTCTTGTTTCCTTTGAAGCGTTTAATTTTTCCACACATTCATGTACGGAACTTGAAAGACGGGAACACTGCAATGAACCCAGTGATGAGAGAATGATCGGCTGTAAAAGGAGCTACTATATAAGTATAATGAAATTTTCGTAACAAACTAATGTTACGTGAAGGTTGAGGATAGATAAATTTATCAGTCCGTTAACAGGTAGGGAGCTGTCAAACGAGACTTCATGGAACATTTCAGGGATAAGCTAATTCACGCAGTATTGAAATAACAAACATTACCCTTAATAAAGTAGAGGAAAGCAAATGGATTTTTCATTTGGCTTCACGATTGCAAACAAAATACCCGCACGGAATCGTTATGGACGAATGTAATTAATTCGGACCATGCCGTGCTGCCCGGAAACGTAATCACAAGTCGCGGATAAAACGTGTATTCATTTTACTGAAGTGTACAGTGTGTGTCAGATGGGAAACAAATGATGCACTCTCTAACATTCAGTCTGTACCACGTGCCTTATTTAACGACGTACTTCAGTTTTTCGTGAAACATTTAATTGTATTGTGGTAGTCAGTAAGTAATCTTGGCGTCAAATATAAATGTGGGAGGAAGAGAACACCTTGCGATAGAATGTGTTTATTGTTATGAGGCGGCTTGGAAATTTGTGGTACGGTCTTACGGGGCCAAACTGATGAGGTCATCGGTCCATAAACTTACACACTACTTAATCTAACTTGAACTAACTTACGCTAAGGACCACACACACACACTTACGCTAAGGACCAAGCACACACACACACACACACACACACACACACACACGCACACATGCCCGAGGGAGGATTCGAACCTCCGACGGGGGAAGCCGCGCGGACCGTAACAAGACGCTTTAGACCACTTTCTCTGCCTCGTGATGACTGGGTGTTGTGTGCTCTCCTTAGGTTAGTTAGGTATAAGTAGTTCTGAGTTCTAGGGGACTGATGACCATGGCTCAGAGCCATTTGAACCTTAGACCACTCAGCTACCCCTCGCGGCTTGAGGCGGCTTGCTTGCACAGAGCAACTGCATGAGTACAGCATCACAGCGTGAAATAGATTAACGGAAAGTGCGGCAGAGATTTTGGCAATAAAGATTAGCTATAAAGCACAATACTTTATAAAAAAAATATATACATTACGTTGCTTGAATGTTAAGAGAATGCATGGCAATATAGTACAATGTCCACTTGCACTAATCTATGAATCTAGTCATGAATTAACTGAACGATGACTGTCATAATCAGTAGAATGTCCAGCTGAGCTCTTCTTGACAGTGACTATACAGGGTTATTCCGTGATGTTACAAATTTTCGTGGATGATGGAGAAGGGTAAACGTATCAGTTTGAGACAAGGGACCTCGGTCCGGAAACTATCGAGTGGAAAGTTATAGGCAGAAATCGTCCTGGTTCCCCGACAAAGTAATACATGTCGCGGTATCCCTCAGTTCCTCCGTTTCAACGTGTTGTTGCAGGGAACCAGCAACTTTATTAAATTCCTTAAGGCGTTTATTAACTATTCTGTCAACGGTTGCAGTATTTATATTAGGCGACTGGTTTCAAACATTAGAGTTTTATTTTCGAGTCGGGCCTACTGAGGCTGCGCTGACAGTACCTAATCTTAATAATAAACAACATAATGGCAACACATACTTTATTAATGTTACCAAGTCAAAAAGAAACTCAAACCGGTACTGTTGTCGCTGAAATTTTAGAACAGGCAACTTTCGGAGGCGGCAGTATGGACCAATACAAGATAAAAATGACTTAAGAACATGGTCTATAAAATGCGTACCTTAAGGGTTATTAGCACTTGTTCATCTTCGCCACTTTGAAAAACGTGTCTTCTACCAAACGGGTGCCCGTAGACCCTAGGCTATGCATTTTAGACTCCACGTTTACTGAACATTCTTTTTTCATTATTTTGGTCCGGTACTACCACTTCTGAAAGTTGTCTACCGCGTAACCTTAGCAACAACGCAACCGGTAAATATGTTTCACTGTCTTACTCACTTTCGAGCCTGTCGTTTCCGGTCTATAGTCCATTACGTCAACCTGATACTGACAGGGATAACTTCGAAACGCACCCCCATCAGATTTAGTGGTAAGTTGGCCCATTGGGTAGTCCGTCAAAAACTGAAAACTGGTCAAGCATGAAAATATGAAGAAGGTGAACTGAACTGTAGAAAAAAGAGGAGAAAACAGGAACAGAGAACGGCCCAAAATTAATCTATGAAATATTGAGCAGCGTCGGTCACGTTCGTGTTGTGGCTGTGTGGTCTCTGTGTGGGACTGGGAAGGGGGAAATCCGGTCCTAATATCACTCGGTCGAAACATTTTATTTTTTTTCTTCACAAAATTACAAACTTTCCGTCCGGTCGTTGACGTGTCTGTCCTCTGCATTCAAATTTGTGTATTTGTCGTGGCGAAATGTCGGTTTGCAACAGCGACGTGTAATCAAGGGACTTGCAGACGTACGTATCTCCTATTTGTTTTACACTAATACTCCATTTTATGCCTCTTGCGTTCCGTTTCGGAAGTTTTGACTCTTGAATTCCTTCGTTGTAACATGGTTCATACCCGTGTATTTGTTGTTCTCATTTCTGTGAGAGGTATATGCGGCATCTCGCCTACTGTCACTATT
Source organism: Schistocerca serialis cubense (assembly GCF_023864345.2). Classification (NCBI taxonomy): domain Eukaryota; kingdom Metazoa; phylum Arthropoda; class Insecta; order Orthoptera; family Acrididae; genus Schistocerca; species Schistocerca serialis. The sequence continues at coordinate 477,690,311 of NC_064642.1, read as the reverse complement.
CATCAAATTTACTTACTATATTCTTGCCAAAAAAAAAAAAAAATGGCAAATGGCTCTGAGCACTATGGGACTTAACGTCTGAGGTCATCAGTCCCCTGGAATTTAGAACTTCTTAAACCTAACGAACCTAAGGACATCACACACATCAATTCCCGAGGCAGGATTCGAACCTGCCACCGTACAGGTCGCGAGGTTCCAGACTGTAGCGTCTTCTTTTTTTCCGCACTTCAGTACACCTTCTTCCTGTTTTCTTGCTTGGCCAGTGTTCAGCTTTTATCGGGCTATCCAGTGGGCCAACTTACCACTAAATATGATGGGGGATGCGATGGGGAGTTTCCTTTGTGAGACAAGCCAGCTCGTGTCTGGGAGACGATATTGGATAGCTTTGTAGCGGGTTGGCCGACAGAAGTGAAGTAGCACTGGCTGGCGCGCACCCAGAGTCACGAGCTCGCCTACGAATGAGGAACGGAACACATGGTCTGCTGGAGTGTCATGGGCAGCAGCCGGACTGTGTATTGTAGTAGTGGCCACGATCCGTGGGCGCTGAGGACCGCACTGGGCTGTGCGCTTCGAGTGCAGGCTGTTTGTTTGTCTGCCACTTCTCGGTGTCGTGCACGGAGACGGCACTTGCACTGATGTGAAATAGCAGGCACTGAGTGCAGTCTGTCGGTCTGTGCTGTTTACCGAAAACGTCGCTCAGATGAACTGAGTGGAATCAGCAGCAACATCTTCACTGGAAACAGAACATTACTAGCCACAAATGCTAGAGTAGGTGGAGAACAGAAAGCCGGCCGGGGTGGCCGAGCGGTTCTAGGCGCTACAGTCTGGAACCGTGCGACCGCTACGGTCGCAGGTTCGAATCCTGCATCGGGCATGGATGTGTGTGATGTCCTTAGGTTAGTTAGGTTTAAGTAGTTCTAAGTTCTAGGGGAATGATGACCTCAGAAGTTAAGTCCCATAGTGCTCAGAGCCATTTGAACCATTTTTTTTGTTTTAGAACAGAAGGCGCCATATCTGGCGAAGAAGGTGGGTGTTACAACATTTCGTACCATTATTCCCTCAATGTCCACTGAGAAAGCATTGCGCTCTTTAATTTCCGTCTGCACCACGAGTTTCTTCTCAAGTACTTTTTGAACTGATTGCTGCGGACAGCTTTTGGTTTCACCTCTTTCCTCGTAATCGCTGGAAGAAATTGGGCTTACGTCCCAAAAATTGATCACTTATGGTCACTTTTTCAGCAGATGAAGTAGGGTGCAGGCCAGTATTTTTCCACCCCTCATTTTTTTACTACTGTCTACTCTTTGGCCTGAAGTGATAGATCCATTCAAAGGAGGAAATCGAAAAAAAAATAGTTCGGATTTTTTTAAAACCGCCAGAAATTCGGATTTCATTTTAGATTAGGTCAGCACTCAACAAATCTGGAGTCCGTCTTACACAAAATATTTTCCAAATTAATTCTTTGTTTAAAAGGAGATTTTTTTCCTAACGTACCTGTCATGTGACCTATTTCATGCACGTTTGAGCACCGATCGTCTTGTTTCACACTGGGTACGTCCTGGCTAGTTTAGTCTATAGTTGCAGGTTTGGGACGTCATTCAGGCGGCTCGTTTTCAAGAGAAGAGCTGCAGTGTTTGAATACAGTAGTACCTTCTTTACGGTTGAAAATGTCCCAGTAGCTGTAACAAATTTACCTAGAACTTACAAAACTAGGTAAATTTATTAAACTTCGGAGAGCGTCAAACCTTGTAAAGTAAACTATCTCTAAGGCAACAAACCCATCGAATATTATCAAAAGCTTTAGCAGTAACAGAAACAGAGAGATGTAGATGACTCATGACGTAAATCACTCGTAACGTTTACCAACTTAGAAAAACAAGAATTTTCTTGGTATCATCTGTCTTTACGATGTCGAAAGTTCTTCGCTTTTCAGGTAAATGTTTCCAGTTTCTTTTTCTATGGTGATATTTCATTAGTTAGATACCCGAGACACAGCAAACTGACCACTTGCTGAGGTGAGCAGGGACAATTTGTTGTTGGCAACCACCTCGGACATCACAGTAGTTTTAGAAAGGGAGAAAAGTTAGTGTTTTATATCTCTTAGAATGGTAGCTTATGAGAGCAATAATTCTGATGGTAAGTAGATGAGAAAGGAAAGAGTCATTGCCTATTTCAACAACCACCCCAAGCACGGAACTCTATAAATTTTGGGGAGCCACATACTGATGCCGAAGCGGAAAGGTTATGGAATTGTAACTCCCAGTTTAAACGTGTGTCGGTAGGTACAGAGTTCAATCAAGTACATAAACTGAGGAATTACGATCTCGAGAGATGGCAGCCTGAAGTAGCACTTTGTCTATTTACCCAAAACAAGAGTACCAAAATCACTCCAGCTCCTTAGTAGAAGAAAATGAGAGTCCTTAAGAGGGAAGGAGTCCGAAAGACGATGATAATTTTGTATAAGGTACATTCATTTGTATCTCCACAAAGAGCAATGTAATTTATAGGAAAAAAGAAGCCACCACTAAATTTCCATGTATAAAACAACACTCACATGTTAAATAATGATTTGGATGCATGACGGTGTTTAGCCACTGTTACAGCATTAATTACGTATGACATTTACACGTGTTATTATACTTGATATTTCGCTCGAACAGTCATATATTAGTTAGAAAGATTTTGGACATGAAGTGTAAATTTATATTTATTTCTCATTATTTCATGCAAAAAATGTTAAGGCATACAACGCATCTAATTTACTACACAGGAATTGATTTGTTTTTAGTTTATTAGTGTAGTTTGAAAAATTTTATTTGCTTCGTATGCGTGATGTGATGCTTGTGATGTACTCACTTGGCATGAAAATCTTTGTCAACTAATGACTTTCTCACCTCTCTTTTTCTCTTGTGTTTTACTTCTGGCTTCCATATTTTCTCAGATCTCTGGCGAATATCGTTCTGTATTCACTTGCACAACAGATTGGCGACTACTCGTACTGATCACCTGGTGAAAATTCATAATGCCCTATGATGAGGGATTACTGAACGATAATGGGAATAAATTTTCCAACGTATTTTAACTGAATTCTGTTTTCATATATGAGGTACACCACATGGTATACATGTACTGCAATTAAAATGTAGAAAAATAACGAAAAATTTGAAACTTAAAATAGCCACAAACCATCAGCTACTGATTATCCGCCGTTTCAAAATGCTTAAAATGAATATAATTATATTTCCCAGAGTAAACGGACAAGCATGCAGTGCATACTGTCAAAAGTTTGGCCGTATTATGAAGCCATCGCAGTTACATCTAGGGGAGCTGTTGCATGCACATGAAAATTTATTTTTCTCTCCATAGTGGTCGTATCTAGGTGTTCAATTTCATAACTTTGCATTCTTCTGGAAGAACTTTGAAAGGTTTCTTTAGAGAAGCGTTGTTCCTACGATATCGGAAATTTTTAGCTTTTTGTAATGTTCATAATTTCATTTGAGGAGAGTTTTCCTTTGCATGTAAATTAATTATTATAAGTATTCACGCATATGATAGTATGGAAGTTTCTCTCGTGGGCGACTGGTCATATTGTAATATCCATGCTATGATTACGAAAAGTAAAATCTGACAACTACATGCCTTGTGCATTAGGAAGGTAATAAAACATTTTTATGCTTTCAGCATTCTTCCTCTTCCGCAAATTGGGTTTAGTATTAAACTTGTTTCATTTCTGCACTCTAAAATTGCTCTGCTGCAATCTCTTCCGAAGGCACTCACCTTTTCCAGCACTGTAGCCTTTATTGCTTCTGTAATATCGTCACTCTTTCTCTGATCTGGAAAGTCTTAACAGTTATGTCTGAAGACGCCTTTCCGCAGCTAATATGCTTCCCATTTCCTAGCTGACTGTTAATTTATGAATTTACGACGCAGTAAAATTTTATTGCATTTCTCTTTATGTTGTAATTAGTGTTAATTTCATCGCTCTCATAGTCGTCAGTTTCTCACTTTCTGAGATGAAGCGATTAATGCTGGTAGTGCTTAAGCGAAAATTTGTAAATACATTTAGCACTTGACTACAATGTCATACAAAACAATCGGTCTTTATTCTGAAAGTACTCTTGGCCGTATGTAATGTCACAAAATATCTCGAGAGTTTACACTCCCTTTCCTTGTCCATTTTAAATTTTGTAAAAATATAAAAATATACAGCCAATGGGACTCAAAAGCTCCTTCTGTACTACACAACAGTAGAGCAGTAAAAATGTAGATTTGTTCATTTTTGCTTAATCTACGAACTAAAAGCTTTAGTGGTATTCTAGCCCTTCAATATAAGTACAGTGTAGTTGTAAATCTATCTAAAATGTGGGAATATTAAGGTAATAAAAGGACGTGGCCGATTTCCTAAACCGTCCACTCAAAATCTGTGCACCACTTACAGTATATCCTGACTGACGAGTGATTAAATCTTAACCTTCCTTCCCATCTGATAAATTATTTTACTTTGGACAATGTTCAATGGATTATGAATTATTATACAATCTTGAACTGATAACTACGATGAATATCTACAAAGTAATTTGAAAATGTTGCTCGGCAGCATTCAACATGGCGTTTGTAATGACTCTATTAAAACTTCCAGATGGATATTGCAGTCGGTTGTTAGCAAGTGATGTAAATGCATTAAGACGATTACTATGCTGTTACGAAACAGATTTATTAAAAAAGAGGACCACGGTCCATTCAAAATCTGAGGCGAAGAAGTTTACTCACGGCAATCAGTTACTGCGCGAGTGAAAGTATTAGCGATAGTGTGCGTCCCCCTGTTTTGCTTTACGTATAGAATGTTAATGAGGTGTCCATCAATAGATTACGGTAGAAGATGACTTGCGGGAGGACAGAAGACTGTAGTATCACGATTCCTAACATTTGCATGATGTTTAGTATCTTACAAGGACGGAAACCTGTAATACTGAATTAAATTATATACGTGAGTGAACTGTGTGGGTGATGTCACGTTCGTTGACTCCTTACTAAAATTGCTCGAGATCGACATCTCACAGTGATAATGGGAATGGTTGTGGAATAATTCGATCGTCTTTGGGAGCTGCTACGTAACTACAGACAAAATACTGACCTAGCATAACATAACGAAGGCGGCAAGCCAATCGATACAAGCTGAAATCTGTATGAAAAGCATGAAATTTTTGCTGCGGTGTGCAATTATAACGACTATATTTGGAAGAGGGTGTGGTTATGATTAGCTGTCGCTGTGCCACGGCAGTGAACCGTTTACTTTGTGGATTCAAACAAGAGCGTCCAAGATTTAATGTGCAGAAAATGTTTTGACACTGAATGTTCCAACGCACATATTATTGCCAGAACTTTCGAATAGTTCCTCACACACTCCATTTCGGCAGTCGAAATGCAATTTATAGGTAAGGACCTGTGTTGGAGCAGGGCATGATTTGTGGTCAAAACTAAAACTGTGCCATTTTTCCTGAGATATTGGAAACGTTCGTCACTGTGGCACGTCCATCAATCTCAACGAAAATCGTGATGAGAAATTAAATATTGTTGATTTCTTATTCCACACAAAATAATCTTCCTTATTTTTTTTAAAAAAAAAAGAAAGACCAGAGTGTCTGTTACATTAACAGATCATTGGACACTCTGTCTGTACCGGGTGTCCCTCCTAACAGTCTTTAAGTGCGGTTTCTCTGATGTTTCGACAAATACTTGAAATATTATTTTATGTATAGGCAGAGTTACCCAAACACATGCTGCTCATCACCTCTTTCATGCGACACACAGTGTCGACGGACGGCCACGGTTTGTTCCCTGTTACGGACATAATTCCTTGAAGTGGAGTTTTACTTGACAACTCTGTACAGTGGTCCAAAATTAGTCTAGTAGAATATGTGTTAACAGAGGCCATAAATCACAAAGAGTAACCACAACTGTAGCAGCGACAGCACCGGCCTGGTCCCCACTGACTACTTCCACCATGCAGCAGCGCTGGTCATTCGCTGGTGGAGTACTGGTTAGTGCTCATTTTCTACTGTCACTGTCAATATATATCGATAACAGAAGTATCGCGCTAGACTAATCTAGAACCTCTCTACTAAATGGGCAAGTAAAATTCCGCTTTAAAAGTTATTTTGTTCGGAACAGGAAAGAAACCGATGATTTTCGTCGATCACTGGGTGTAGCATGATAGATGCGATGAGGAGCATTCTTTTGAAGGTGACTCCAGGTACAAATCACGGAAGATAAATTACTAATATCTACTGGAACACCGTAAAGGATGCTGCTGACGACTGGAAGATGGGACACCCTATATTCGAGGGAAGTATCAAATCCAAAAAACAGACTCCGTAAAATCTTTACAAACAGTTACAAGACCCGTTCCACGATAGATCATATTCGAAGACAACGATACCTCCAATTATAATGATATGAGCCCTTCATGAAATATTAACTTACCTCGGATTTCTATCGTATACTTTTCGCCGCTTTCAGTCCTTCTGGTGCAACGTTCAGCCGCTAGGATAGCTCCTAGCGTTGTCCAACAAATGCCAGATTGTCTGTGGTGGCAAATCATCAGCGGAGCGATGCTCGAGAGGCAATTTTCTTGTAGTCCACCACCAGCGCACAAAAAAAGGACAATTCAGTTCTTTGACTCACTTGTTGCGTGGCTACTGTGATCTGAAGATGCGGTATAGTGCTCTGGTATCCATCAAGTAATAAAGAGCGAACGACAAGCAAAAAACAAAGGAGGGCGTACTCTGCCGTACGAAGAAGCCAAACATCAGAAATCATAGTCGGGTGTCAAAGTAGCTTCTTACGTGCATACACATTGGTCAGACATGTAAATAAGTAGAACTGCACTTCCCTGTGACAGAAAGGTCACCAGACAGCATTAATGCTGTACGTGGTTTACTGTTGTTACCAGGCCTGTTAGCATATATAAAGGGCGTGAACAGCGGCAGATTTTGACTATCCCTGAGAAGGGCACGAAGACGCAGCATACTCGTCTGAGACAGCATTATCAGCGCCTAAAGAATTTGAATGCGAGATTATTGTGGGCTTATTGTGGATCTCCATTCGGCCTGCTAGTCGAATCGTGCAATGCCCAGATTGTAGAGCGTTCTGATGTGACATTGCGCCGACATTGGACTGCGTGTTAAAGTGAGAACAGGCATACTTGCAGTCGAAGTTCTGGTCGCCATCAACTGACAGAGACGATCGCTGCAATTGATGTCAAGCGCATCGTAATCGCTTCATCCCTGTGCCTGGCAAATGAGAACAGGCAGCTGACGCCCTGCAACATGCTATTGTCATCCCGCTCCATTGGTTGGAGACTAGAAGCAATTGAACTAAGGAATTACTGCCCATGCGTTGACTGCCAGTGACACCACAACACAAACGGCTGCGCTTGGATTGGTTCCGAGAGCGGTAGTATGGACTGCTGATGAATGGCGTCACATTGCGTGCATGGATGAATCGCTGTTCCAATCCACCTGCATGACCATCGTTGGCGATTATGGTGGCAACTGGACAGACGCTCCAATCTTACAACTTTTGGAGAGCCACATGGTGTGTGAAGACATCGGGTATAGGTACAGGTCACAACTGGTAGTAAGTGAATGACCTTTGACTTCAGAACAGTTTGCATCTAACATCCAACGTCCTGATGTGTTACCTCTCAGGCACGGCATCTTCCTCTGTGTATTGTTTGTGTGATGTTGAGGTGTTCCCATGACCAGTACAACCCCCAGAACTGCCGTCATTTGACCAGTGCGCATGTCTAACTCTTTAAATACTCTCTTTTTTCTAGAACAAACACTTCCAGAATTGTTTCACACTATTGCAGTGAGCGTAAATTTTACAGGTGAATATTATGAAGAACATTAAAGTCATATATACACCTAATTCCATTTCTCTATCTCAAACTGTATAGTATACTATCTTCCCTATCTTAGAGATTCTACTATTTCCTTGAAATTCGTCACACACTTTCTAAGCAGTCAACTACGTATTCTTTTTCCCCCTGAGATCAACTTCGACAGCTTCTTTAGCTATTTATTATCATCCATTCGTTCTAAATGGCCACACCGTGTATAGTAACCTCTTCCTATGAATAATTTCCATCACGTTTCCTTTCATGTCGATCATTTTTCCGATTTCTTCATGTTTAATGTGGTCCAATGTTCAGATTCCACCACTTCACCTTCATTAGTCCATTTCTATTGATAGAAATTTATTACATCTTCTAACCCCGCCGGACGTTTCAATGGAAGCTGCGGAACTAACTAGAGGAGTCATTACCTGTAACTCAGGCGAGGGACTATCGTAGCAACTGAAGTGAGTTATCTCAGTAGTTAATAGTCGTTTGATTGTAAGCAGCTAAAAGTGAGAGTGTTATGTGACGGAGTTGGTTTATTGCTATGCTGTGTCCAACAAAAATGTGAGTAAAGACATCAATAAGATAATCGAAACATACAACTAGCTTTAGGTATGTACCGCAATAAATTATTCTTTCTGTACAGGGTTAAATTTCATTACATAAACTCAGTGGCGCACTCAGAGAAAGTGATCCTCTTCACACTTTGGATTAATGTAAATTAACGGTAACACACTTGATGGCAGCACGCTGTCGAAACGTTCGTGCTGATAAATATTAATAAAAAGTGACAGAAGCACAAAAATTATTTCGTAAAATGAAACACAGCATCTCTGGCAGATAGATCACGTTGTCGGTGGATATAAACTCGTCTGGCCACGAGTTTGCTCTCATTCGACTCAGCTGACGTCGTGTTCTAATTTCAACAGGCGCTTCCCTAGACGACGAGACTGTATTTGGAAAAGATGCCGGATAACGAATCGGACGGCTCTTAATCAGGCGCACGCCAACTACACTTTCGGCAGAGACTGATACAGTAAAGTTGCACTTCAGTAAATACGGGCTGGTATACTTACTCAGCCACGTGAAATAGCTACTGCAGTGGTCCACACCAACGGGTGCCAATATCGCAACACTTGTTTTATCATCCTGCGGCTTGCCTATATCAATTGTAACCTACGTGCACACTGAAATAGTTTCGCGAATTCTTTTTTTTCTGTGGCTAAGGACAATTATTTTACTTATTTGTGGAGCTATTAACATACATTTCATGATGCAACTCACTGACGCAAATGTAATATCTAATTGTCACTACAAAAGAGGAAACCGCAAAACCGTTTCTCTATCCCATATTTCCCAGAATTTTGACGTATAAACACAGAGGTGACGTAAGTCATAGGATACTTCTCAGTATCCTGTCGGACCTCCTTTGGCCTGGCGTAATGTAGAAATTCGATGTGGTACGGACTCAACAAGTTGTTGCAAGTCTCTCGCAGAAATACAGAGACATTCTGGCTCTACAACCGTCAGTAACTGTGAAAGTGCTGGCAGTGCAGCTGACTTCTCTATTATATCCCATAGATATTCGATGAGTTCATGTCGGGCGATCTGTGTGGCCAAACCATTCTCTCGAATTGTCCACAATGTTATTCAAACCAATCGCCGACACTTGTGGCCGGGCGACATGGCGCATTGTCATCCATAAAGTTCCCTCAACGAACGTAACTACACTCCTGGAAATGGAAAAAAGAACACACTGACACCGGTGTGTCAGACCCACCATACTTGCTCCGGACACTGCGAGAGCGCTGTACAAGCAATGATCACACGCACGGCACAGCGGACACACCAGGAACCGCGGTGTTGGCCGTCGAATGGCGCTAGCTGCGCAGCATTTGTGCACCGCCGCCGTCAGTGTCAGCCAGTTTGCCGTGGCATACGGAGCTCCATCGCAGTCTTTAACACTGGTAGCATGCCGCGACAGCGTGGACGTGAACCGTATGTGCAGTTGACGGACTTTGAGCGAGGGCGTATAGTGGGCATGCGGGAGGCCGGGTGGACGTACCGCCGAATTGCTCAACACGTGGGGCGTGAGGTCTCCACAGTACATCGATGTTGTCGCCAGTGGTCGGCGGAAGGTGCACGTGCCCGTCGACCTGGGACCGGACCGCAGCGACGCACGAATGCACGCCAAGACCGTAGGATCCTACGCAGTGCCGTAGGGGACCGCACCGCCACTTCCCAGCAAATTAGGGACACTGTTGCTCCTGGGGTATCGGCGAGGACCATTCGCAACCGTCTCCATGAAGCTGGGCTACGGTCCCGCACACCGTTAGGCCGTCTTCCGCTCACGTCCCAACATCGTGCAGCCCGCCTCCAGTGGTGTCGCGACAGGCGTGAATGGAGGGACGAATGGAGACGTGTCGTCTTCAGCGATGAGAGTCGCTTCTGCCTTGGTGCCAATGGTGGTCGTATGCGTGTTTGGCGCCGTGCAGGTGAGCGCCACAATCAGGACTGCATACGACCGAGGCACACAGGGCCAACACCCGGCATCATGGTGTGGGGAGCGATCTCCTACACTGGCCGTACACCACTGGTGATCGTCGAGGGGACACTGAATAGTGCACGGTACATCCAAACCGTCATCGAACCCATCGTTCTACCATTCCTAGACCGCCAAGGGAACTTGCTGTTCCAACAGGACAATGCACGTCCGCATGTATCCCGTGCCACCCAACGTGCTCTAGAAGGTGTAAGTCAACTAGCCTGGCCAGCAAGATCTCCGGATCTGTCCCCCATTGAGCATGTTTGGGACTGGATGAAGCGTCGTCTCACGCGGTCTGCACGTCCAGCACGAACGCTGGTCCAACTGAGGCGCCAGGTGGAAATGGCATGGCAAGCCGTTCCACAGGACTACATCCAGCATCTCTACGATCGTCTCCATGGGAGAATAGCAGCCTGCATTGCTGCGAAAGGTGGATATACACTGTACTAGTGCCGACATTGTGCATGCTCTGTTGCCTGTGTCTATGTGCCTGTGGTTCTGTCAGTGTGATCATGTGATGTATCTGACCCCAGGAATGTGTCAATAAAGTTTCCCCTTCCTGGGACAATGAATTCACGGTGTTCTTATTTCAATTTCCAGGAGTGTATTTACAATCAGTGATCAGTTTAGCTGGATCAGAGGACCCAGTCCATTCTACTCAAACACAGCCCACACTATTACGGAGCCACCACCAGCCTGCACAGTGCCTTGTGGCCAATTTGAATCCATGGCTTCGTGGAGGCTGTGCATCACTTGAACCCTAACGTCAGCTCTTACCAACTATATTCGGGACTTATCTGACCAGAGCACAGTTTTCTAATTTTCTAGGGTCCAGCCGATATGCTCACGAGCCCTGGATAGGCACTGTAGGCGATTTCCTGCTGTTAGCAAAGGCACTCGCTCCGGTTGTGTGCTGCAGAAGCCTATTAATGCCAAATTTTGCCGCATTGTTCTAACGGATATGTTCGTCGTACGTCGCCCATTGATTTCTGCTGTTATTGTATGCAGTTCTGGTTGTCTATTAGCTCTGATCATTCTACGCAAACGTCACTGGTCTCAGCCGTTAAGTGAAGCCCATCGGCTCCTGCTTTGTACATGGTGAGAGATAATGCCTGGAAGCTGGTATTCTTGACACACTCTTTGACGTCGTGGATCTCTTTGAGTTCCCTAATGATATCCTAAATGGAATTTCCCATCCGTCTAGCTCCAGCTACCATTCCCTGTTCACAGTCTGTTGACGCCAATCGAGTGCCCATAATCACGTCGGAAACCTTTTCATATGTATCATCTGAGTACAAATGACAGCTTTGCCAATGCACTTCCCTTTTATACATTGTATGCGCGGTACCACCGTCATCTGTGTAAGTGCATATTGCTGTCCAATGACTTCCGTAACCTCAGTGCACAGGGCGATTTTGCCAAATGGGGATAAAATACGGCAGATGATCTCTGAGAAGATTAGGAGCAAAAGAAAGTTAGATGGACATATGGGCGGAAATACCTTCCAAGACAGGTATACCCACATGAGTTAAGAAACGTTGAGCTCTATAGAACATGACCGCAGTATAAGCACTAGGTAGGTGTCCTACCAGTATGGTTTAAGCCGGACGATCGTGTGGAACATTCTCTATGACGACTGCAGCCATTCTTACTCATACAACACGTGCAGGCCTTATTAGCTGTGGACGTATCCTTGCGACGATTATTTTGTCGCTGGTTCATCGCACGTGCCACCACGGTGCTGGAATATCTGTCATCCATACAAGTCACAAAAGAGATTATCTTTACAAGTGGTTGCATCGTCAACCATTACAACCACACCAATGGGTTACGGGGAATCCCAATAGTGTGGTGGCAGCGAACCATCATAATCGGTGTGTGCGGTGGGGATTTTTGGCGATCGACTCTTGAGCGTAGAGCTAAAACAGACAGGACATTCCCACTTGCTTGCTGTGTCCTCAATTGTTCTACTGAAACCTACGCTGCAAAACTCTTGTACCTCCAACTTCAACTGGATGTCTCTGATATGAAACTTCCTGGCAGATTAAAACTGTGTGCCGGACCTAGACTCGAACTCGGAACCTTTGCCTTTCGCGGGGAAGTGCTCTGCCATCTGAGCTACCAAAGCACGACACACGACGTGTCCTCACAGCTTTAATTTCGCCAGTACCTTGTCTCCTACCTTCAAAACTTCACAGAAGCTCCCCTGCGAAGCTTTCAGAACTAGCAGTCCTGGAAGAAGGATATTGTGAAGACATGGCTTTGCCACAGCCTGGGTGATGTTTCCAAAATGAAATTTTCACTCTGCAGCGGAGCGTGCTCTGATGTGAAACTTCCTGGCACATTTTTACTATTATCTTGTATGAAATCTTTTTCTATTTACTTGTGATTTTGTTACTTCAAAGGAATCAATTTAACCCTTGAACAATACGTTTCCATCGTCCAATCTTATGTACACTTGTGAAAGAAGAACATTTAATACCGAAATACGAGAAATTTCTTTTCAGTTTTTTATAGCACAGATAGTTTTAAATAAAGACGTGATCCTAATAAGATTATAACTGTGTGTAATACTTTTGTTTCATTCTTGCCAATTTTAATTTATTGATCATTTTCAAGCATTTGTGCCTAAATGGTCAAAAATCTATTGTTTGCAGACCATACTAGAAGTCAAAATATAAACTAACTAATAGAATGCCGAAGCAGCTGCCCGAGAACATTGCCAAACCTCTTTATAACACAGTCGCGATGAATTCTATGTCGAGGTTGAAACTGGCACAATGGAAATAAATGTATTATGAAAAGTTACAGCCTCAGCAAGAACATTGATGTTTTATGGGACATACTTATAAAGAAAACACTTGTAATAAATAATTTTATTATTATTATTTATATTCCCGGTTTCACAACGTATTCTCCGATTTACAGTGTTTACCGTTTCTGGTAATGTAATATTATTCACCAAATTTAATTTTATGCGATCTGAGGCTTTTTTGGCGTCTATGGTGCATGCAAGGTTCTCGGGTGCTCTGCTGTGTGCAATCGACGAGGGTCCACGATATTTCGGAGAACAACAGTTCCGGCTTCATCATTTGGTACTGATAATGGCGGCACGAGTTTTCGTCGAAATATCTCAGACGTTCGACTACTGCATGCGGCAGTACACCCGAGAACCTTGGAAGCAAATTTAATTTTATTTTTCTGTTGTACGTATCTGCCTCTAAATCTTCTTAAATATTTCTAATTAATGTCTGAATTACTTGTATCGATGTGACTGGGGATCTTCCTCTCTTCTTCCACGCTGCTGGTTCACAGGAAGATACGATATGAGTCTTTAGGCCTTGTCATTCTCGAATAGGACTTGAACCCTATATCCTCAAAAAGAATTGTTGAAATGGCTCTGAGCACTATGGGACTTAACATCTGAGATCATCAGTCCCCTAGAACTTAGAACTACTTAAACCTAACTGACCTAAGGACATCACACACATCCATGCCCGAGGCAGGATTCGAACCTGCGACCGTAGCAGTCGCGCGGTTCCGGACTGAAGCGCCTAGAACCGCATTGCCACCGCGGCCGGCCGTATATCAGCAATTATTTGTTAGATATATACCAATGTGTCCCTTCTTTACCCTCTACAACTTCGTCTAGTATTATCGAAGCTATTTCCCGATGTGTTAACACAGGTTCTGCCATCCCTGATGTGTTAATATATGTCCCGCCACCCTGTCACTTCTTCTTCTTCTCCTTCTTCTTCTTGTTATCCCTGATGTGTTAATACATGTCCCGCCAACCTGTCCCTTCTTCTTCTTCTTCTTCTTCTTTTCTTCATGGTGATATCCATTTCCTTCCTGTTGACTTCGTTTCCGAATGTTCCTCACCTGAATATTCCTGCAGACTCCAAAAGCTCATTTCAGTTGCCATCAGTCTTCTATTTAACTGGTATTTAACTGCGCAGACTTGTGTATCATTTGTCATAATGCTCCCAGTAATGGTTTAGAAGGTTTTTTCTTTTGTTTATAATCTGCTGATCCCGTAAAATACCATTTAATGATCCAACGCTGAAGTTTCCATTATTCATTGTTGAATTCTTCTTTACCATCTGGTATGACTTTTTACTTCTAGATATTTGTGTACTTCAGGATCTGTAATAGTTTCCGCTCCTTCCTTCAGCGTCAAATGTAGATTTGTGCCTCCCATTACCATGGGTTTTTTTTCCTTGTTTTTCTTTTTCTTTTCTTTTTTTTAAATTCATGTTCACTTGACAGTTTCATTTATTTAATATTCATGTATTAATTTCCTGGTGATCTTCTGAATGCTCCTTCACCTTGTGCCAAAATTAGCTACACGTCAACAAATCGTGGTGAATATTGAGGGTTATTCAGCCACCTATGGGTTTTACTCAACCCACAACTCCTTCAAAAACCACGTGCAAGGTTTTTATATTCTTTCGCTCGATACTAATGGACAGTTCGTCCCACAGAGAAAATAAACAGGGCATTTTTCCAGGAAATTTAATATAAGTAAATTTTTAGTGGGATAAGTTTACGCGGGAGGCCATGATTTCCGAGTTATTAAAGAAAAATGTGTCTGAAGGTGACTTTTGTAAGTTTTTCTTGAATAATTCGAAACTACGGCCTCTAGCGAAAATGTACAAAATTTAACTACATTAAAATTCCTACAAAAAGGACCTATTCGTATTTTCTGTAGTTGTAATAGTTTGCTTGTAGGAAGCGAGATAACATAGAAATTTGCACGTGGTGTCTTAGGCTGTTGCGGGTTGCATAAAACGTATAGGTCGGGGCTCCTGAATCAGTGTGTAGTAGTATCACTTACTGAAGTATCCATATCATTTCAGTTTTCCTTCCCAGATTCCAAGAATCTCATTGTACATATTTTATAAAATGTAGGCGGCAAGTTGCATTCTTTTGTCACTTTATGTCCAGTTGTGAGAAAGCTTCGTATTTTTATTCTTGCCATATTGTTTTCCTATAGGCACTAAATTGCTTTAATTTTGACAGAATTGCTGTTACCTGTGTATGATGTTAAAGTGTTCCACAAGCTGTATAAAGTATATTTTCATAAACTTTTTTGTGTTTACAATATGAACCCAGGAGCTTGATTTGGATTATTTGTGACGTACCTAACCGTTACTGCTAGAATAGTTGCTCCCCATCAGCAGCACCCCATACGAACAAACCAGTTTTGTCTTCACCGGAAGTTACTTGTACTAGGGCCATGCATGGCTCTGTTTAAAGAGAATAGCTCGGTGTAGTCAAAGAGTCGAGTTGCGCATGTCTACCTTCATGCTCTGCAGCTAATTCACTGCAAATAATATCCTGCAGCTATGACCCTGCAGTCAAATAGCGTATATCTTAGCTAGAATTGCGAGTTTATAATTAACACAGATAAACAAAATAAAAGTTAAATGAATTATTTAATAACAAGCGTTCTATTTTAACATCTGGAATTGATGTTGACAACAGAATTACTTTGAATTATGTTTATACAAGAAAGGATCTCAAACAATCAGAAAGTCGTCCTATGCTATTCATTGAAAACCTGACATAAAATACCGTTATCACATGCAGTAAAGGTACACTGAGAGAGTTATATGGCAGTGAAATCCTCAAACTAAACGGTTAATCAATATGCGCTAAAACTAAGACAATTTCGTGATAGGAATACATGAAATATTCACCAGTTCAGAGTTCAACATCATGATTGACAAATTAACACCTGTGATACAACGAGTAGTAACTTATACTCTGTCCATCCTGAGGTCCATAACAGAAGCGGAAAAAATTAGAGTGCTGCACTGTAGCACATTCATATGTCTCGAAATATAAATTCACTTCAGAAGTTAAAGTACATAGCGGTTGTTCACTGCCCAGAATCAATCACCTACACAACCAAATCATGCACATTACCATGAACAGGTCTGACTTCCTCCAGAACTCTCGTAAATGTGTCCCCAGTCGCTCCCTTGAGCTCCTCATTCGAAAAGTTCGTCTTCCCTTGAATCCCATTGCGTTCCGCTACTGTCTGATTTTCCGTTGGCTGAAGGCTGTCCCCACGAATATTACATCGTTCTTACGTTCTACAGACATGACGTGACTCATCTTGATCACTCTCCTTACCAAACTGTATATGTCTACAACATTTAAATAAAGAGACATTTTAAAAATTCATTCACACTCAAACCATTCACAACAAATATAAGTTGGTCCATAAATAAATATGCTAGTACTCTTGCGCAGATGTGTTCAACATAAACGACGACAGATTGTCATTAACATCATTTAAACAATTATTTAAGCTTACTTGTCAGAAGCATCTTTTGGCACTCTTTTACAAAGCTGGTGACACCTCACACACGTGTTTAACAAATTCTTAAGTTAATCATATTTAAATACTCGTAAAGTTACTGGTAAAACAGTAAACTGTACAGTAAATAAATCCGCAAGTAAGACGAAATATAAGGTATTCATACGGTACCCACTTGCTGTGTAATTGTGGAGGATACCACATTCTGACAAATCTGGATAACGGAAAGATGTAAATATAGTAATAAATCAAGAAATAAAATAGATAAAAATTCAGAGATGATAGCTATAGTGCAATGCTATCATATGAGATATATGTTGAAATCACATCAAGTTTTTAAAAGTTGCAAATTTAGAGGTTCATTATGAAAATGTTTATTATCTGAAAAGTATTAACTTATGTAGTTTTAAAAACATTGGAAATATTGTTGTGTAGTTGGATGCTTCTCATTTTTCTCAGATGGCAGATGTATTCATATTTGCTTTAATACTTGAATTTGCATTATTATAGATTCTCAGAGAGCTGTGGGAAGTAATCATTCAACTTGTCAGACACTCCGCCAATTTGGCGCATTTGCTGGGAGTGATAGCTGTCCAAATGGCCAGCTTTGAGAGTTCCCCATGTTTGTTGACGTGCTCCTTGTCTTTGCACCTGAGCTCGCCCGCAGTGGCCGCGGGATGTCCCCGTCCCTACAACTAGCATCCAACCGCGCAAGCAAATTCAGCTCTCCTCATCCCTAGATGCATGAATAACTTCCCTACTTTGTCGTAATATGACAGTTTCTAGTATTTGTTGCAAACAAAATATATGGTCTTCCTCCTGAGAAGCGAGCTAATTCTTCACCCTCAATTTCCTTAGATTCTGACTCTAAAACACCGATAACCCAAGCAGTTTGGTCCCATAGGAACTTACCACTTCCAAATCTGTCTCTGAAAACCGTTTAACAAAAATACACTACTGGCCATTAAAATTGCTACACCACGAAGGTGACGTGCTACAGACGCGAAATTTACCCGACAGGAAGAAGATGCTGTGATTTGCAAATGATTAGCTTTTCAGAGCATTCACACAAGGTTGGCGCCGGTGGCGACACCTACAACGTGCTGACATGAGGAAAGTTTCCAACCGATTTCTCATACACAAACAGCAGTTGGCCGGTGTTGCCTGGTGAAATGTTGTTGTGATGCCTCGCGTAATATGGATAAATGCGTACCATCACGTTTCCGACTTTGATAAAGGTCGGATTGTAGCCTATCGCGATTGCGGTTTATCGTATCGCGACATTGCTGCTCGCGTTGGTCGAGATCCATTGACTGTCAGCAGAATATGGAATCGGTGGGTTCAGGAGGGTAATACGGAACGCCGTGCAGGATCCCAACGGCCTCGTATCACTAGCAGGCGAGATGACAGGCATCTTATCAGCATGGCTGTAACGGATCGTGCAGCCACGTCTTGATCCCTAAGTCAACAGATCGGGGCGGTTGCAAGACAACAACCACTTGCACGAACAGTTCGACGACGTTTGCAGAAGCGTGGACTATCACCTCGGAGACCATGGCTGCGGTTACCCTTGGCGTTGCATCACAGACAGGAGCGCATGCGATGGTGTACTCAACGACGAACCTGGGTGCACTAATGGCAAAACGTCATTTTTTCGGATGAATCGAGGTTCTGTTTACAGCATCATGATGGTCGCAACGGTAATTGGCGACGTCGCGGTGAACGCACATTGGAGGCGCGTATTTGTCATCGCCATACTGGCGTATCACCAGGCGCGATGATATGGGATGCCATTGGTTACACGTCTCGGTCACCTCTTGTTGGCGTTGACGGCATTTTGAACAGTGGACGTTACATTTCAGATGTGTTACGACCCGTGGCTCTACCCTTCATTCGATCCCTGCTGAACCCTACATTTCAGCAGGATAATGCATGACCGTATGTTGCAGGTCCTGTACGGGCCTTTCTGGATACAGAAAATGTTCTACTGCTGCCCTGGCCGGCTCATTCTCGAGATCTCTCACCAATTGAAAACGTCTGGTCAATGGTGGCCGAGCGGCTGGCTCGTCACAATACGCCAGGCACTACTGTTGATGAGCCTGCCGCGTTGGCCGTGCGGTTCTAGGTGCTGCAGTCCGAAACCGTGGGACTGCTACGGTCGCAGGTTCGAATCCTGCCTCGGGCATGGATGTGTGTGTTGTCCTTAGGTTTGTTAGGTTTAAGTAGTTCTAAGTTCTAGGGGACTGATGACCTAAGATGTTAAGTCCCATAGTGCTCAGAGCCATTTGAACTACTGTTGATGAACTGTGGTATCGTGTTGAAGCTGCATGGGCAGCTGTACCTGTACACGCCATCCAATCTCTGTTTCACTCAATGCCCTGGCGTATGAAGGCCGTTATTACGGCCAGAGGTGGTTGTTCTGGGTACTGAATTCTCAGGATCTATGCACCCAAATTGCGTGACAATTTAATTACTTGTCAGTTCTAGTGTAATATATTTGTCCAATGAATACACGTTTACCATCTGCATTTCTTCTTGGTGTAGCAATTTTAATGGCCAGTAGTACAGTAATACATAATCATATTAAGTAGTTTCATTGTCGTATTTGTGACTGTGGAATTATACGCATAATGCATTTTTTTTTAAATTCTGTGCTTCTACAGAAATCTAGATCGAGTCCGTCATACGGCTACAACTGTGCTTTTTTGCCGGGCGGCTTACTAGGACATGGAACAATTTCCAAGGTCGGGAGGCGGGCGGAGGAGCAGGGATGGGCCCTGTGGGGACGTGGCCAGCAACTGTTGCAGGGGCTCGCGCCCAGGAATCGGTTCCTCGCCGCGGTGTGGTCCGCCGGCAGATGTATGAAAGGAGGCAGGAAGTAATAACGTGGGAGTGCGCTCTCGCTGCGCTCGCTGTCCCTTATCCATTATGGAGCCGGTGGCGCCGTTCCATTTGGAGGCCGCCGGCCACTGAGTTCCAGCGCCGGACCAAATAACAGCTCGGAAGCGCTCACTTGTTAGCCGGCGCCTCGGCTTTTGAACGCTTTTCCTGCCACCCTGCCCCTTCCACCGCATTTTTTGCACCCTTTCACTCTTCTAGTTCCGCATCGCTGGCTTCGCATTAGGAGGTGCTATTCGTTCCAGATGTTATTCGTTTGGCCTGTGGCTACAAATACATTCCTACAGTCGTAGGGCTTTCCTTACTTCTTCCCTGTTTTCAAACCGAAAATATTATTTTTATAATGAAAAAAAATGTGTTGAACTTTCCGTGATTAGAAAATTTCTCTTACCCGTCTGAATATGGGTTCACCGATGAACCAAATTTTATTAACACATCTACCTGCTACATCGTCGCATAAAATTATTATGTACATGATGCATCAGACTTGCATTATCGGCTCTTTTTCGGTACAACTGTGCTTCCAATACTATTTTGGTATCCAGACATACCTGGTTTCTGCTATTCGGTCTTTAACTGAAAAAGGAAGCATTAAAACCAAAATTCTGGCTATAGAACAGTGCCGATATATTTCTTTTCCTTGACATGGTGAAGTTGTAGTTAGCCGATCTGTAATTCTTTGCAGTTAACGGATTAAAAATGCTTTATAAGTCTAGCTTCGATGAAAGATCTTAGTCACCTTCAGAACAAAGGATAAGAATAGTTTTCTCTGTGTACAACACCAACAGGTAGGACACACATCATAGTTTATGCGCAAGCTGCATACCTCAGTCTTATCATACAGTTCTAGAAAAAAATTATGTAAAAATACCCGAGACAGCACCAGAAAACATTACACAATTTTAAGCGGTATATGAAAGGCAATGGCCCAGCTCACTGACTGACTCACTCAGTGACTGACTCATTATCGCCGAGACGAAACCATTAAGAAAAAAAAGGGTTCAAATGGCTCTGAGTGCTATGGGACTTAACATCTGAGGTCGTCAGTCCCCTAGAACTTAGAACTACTTAAACCTACTAACGTAATGACGTCACACACATCCATGCCCGAGGCAGGATTCGAAACTGCGACCGTAGCGGTCGCGCGGTTCCAGACTGAAGCGCCTAGAACCGCTCGGCCGAAACCACTAAGATAGAAACTTGAAACCTGGGGAGGGTGTTGATCTTATACTGAAGATATCGTTTAAGAAATACTGCTCGAAAGTCCACTCCTAAAGAGGAGAAATAGATGATGAAAGGCTTTTTGAAAGACTTTTTGACTGTATGTCGTTATTAAGGCAATTTGAAGAAGAAAATACGGAAACTTGTCTGGTTGTTCAGTTAGAAATAGAAAAATAACTGTTTCAGAATTTTTGGAAACAGCACCATTAATAGGGTGGAATAATGGGTAAAGGTTTTTAGGGAATGATTCATTATTGAAGAACTACTAAACATTTTTAAAGCTACATCTCTAGAAACTGATGTTTAATTTCTCCGTCAGAAATAAGGATACCTGTTTCAGTGTTTTTGGAAATTCAGTCCCCTAAGCGAATGAAATTGGGATGAAAAGTTTTATGAAATTATACCAGTATGATAACATTTTCAAAGGTAAATTTATGAAAAGTGCTTTTTCACGTCTCGTTAAGGAATAAAGAAATATGTGTTACGGGATGAAACCTTCTACGGATGTATCATCACAAGAACTCAAAAATTATGATTTAGAAAAACGTAAGACTCCAGCTCCCAGTATCGCTTTTTGGTCAGAAGCACATTCCCAAACGACGACGCTCACATTGCCTTAATTAGCATGAAAAATTTAGAAGGTGTTGCAATTTGTAAACAACGAAAATTTTATTAAAGAAAATAAAAAAAATATCTTGCAGACAATACAGACTATACGAGTAGAAGCGAAGCAGTGGTCTCTAAGTCATTATGAGATGTGAGGGTGTCTTTGCTGCTGTGATACTGGGGTTTTCCTTGTTCACCAGTACCACTTGTCGTGGGCAGCTCATTCTGGTAGTCACGCTACACATATGAACTCGCTAATATCATGTAAATGGATGAAAATTATGTAACCTTTTCTGGTGCTGCGTCTGTAGAGTAACATAAAGTGTTAATTGTAATCTCACTTGGCACTTCCGGAGATCATCTGCTATAATGTTATTACACAAGGATGCGACGATCTATTACACTTGGGTGACTTTACATCACTGTTTCATCGAACTGCATAATAAGATGGAACTGTAGAGATTGTACAGAAATTATGACGTTGTGTCTTGCTTGTTGGTGTTTGTACCCAGAAAATTGGTTTCTTATCCCATGATCTAAAAGTGGCTAAGAAACTATTCGGAAACGAGCAACCAACAAAATGTCCATATCACCCAATAAACGGTTTCTATGAACCCAACAACAGTGATAATATAAATGATGTGATGTTGATACTTAAGGTGGCTGGGATGGTATAAAAAGTGATGAACACGTCCTCTGCGCTGGATTATACAGTCAGTCATACGCCAAAGAAACTGGTAAAGGCAGGCTTATTCAAATATGGAGAGATGTAAACCGGCAAAATACGGCACTGCGGTCGGCAACGTTTATATAAGACAAAAGATGTCTGCCGGAGTTGTCAGACCGCTTACTCCTTTTACAATAGCAGGTTATCAAGATTTAAGTGAGTTTGATGGTGGTGTTACAGCCGGCGCACGAGTGATGGGACACAGCATCTCCGAGATAGTGATGAATTGGTGATTTACCCGTACAACCATTTCACGAGTGAACCATGATTATCAGGAATCCGACAAAGCATCAAATGTCCGACATAGCTGCGGCCGGAAAAAAATCCTGCAAGAACGGGACCAACGACGACTGAAGAGAATCGTTCAACAAGACAGAAGCGCAACCTTTCGGCAAATTGTGGCAGATTTCAATGCTACGCTATCTACAAGTCTCACGGTGCGAAACATTCAACGAAACATCATCGATATGGGCTTTCGGAGCCGAAGGCCCACTCGTGTATAGTTGATGACTGCACGACACAAAGCTTTACGCCTTGCTTGGGCCCGTCAACACCGACACTGGACTGTGGAGGACTGGAAACATGTAGCCTGGTCGGACGAATCTCATTTCAAATTGTATCGAACGGATGGACGTGTACGGGTATGGAGACGAGCTTATGAATCCACGAGCCCTGCGTGTTAGCAGGGGACTGTTCAAGTTGGTGGAGGCTTGTAATGGTGTGTGGCGGTGCAGCTGGAGTGATGTGGGACATCTAATACGTCTAGACGCGACTCTGACATGTGACACGAATATAAGCATCCTGTCTGATCACCTGCATCGATTCACGTCCATTGTGGAGTCCAGAATGGCTACAGAGAGACTCGCGGAACACTCTTCTGAGTTGAAACACTTCCGTTGGCCTCTAAACTCCCCAGATATGAAAATTATTGAGCATATCTGGGATGTTTTGCAACATGTTGTTCAGAAGCGATCTCCAACCGCTCATGCTCTTATGGATTTACGGACAGCTCAGGAGGATTCATGGTGTCAGTTTCCACCAGCATTGCTACAGCCATTAGTCCCTGTATTTTACCCCTGCCATCTTCTGAATTTGAAAGAGAGTATTCCAGTCAACATTGTCAAAAGCATTCTCCAAGTCTACAAATGCTTGAAACGTAGGTTTGCCTTTCCTTAATCTTTCTACTAAGATAAGTCGCAGGGTCAGTATTGCTTCACATGTTCCAATATTTCTAAGGAATCCAAACTGATCTTCCCCGAGGTCGGCTTCTACCAGTTTTTCCATTCGACTGTAAAGAATTCGCGTTAGTATTTTGCAACTGTGACTTATTAAACTGATAGTTCGGTAATTTTCACATCTGTCAACACCTGCTTCCTTTGGGATTGGTATTATTATATTCTTCTTGAAGTCTGAGGGGATTTCGCCTGTCTCATACATCTTGCTCACCAGATGGTAGAGTTTTGTCAGGACTGACTCTCCCAAGGCCGTCAGTAGTTCTAATGGAATGTTGTCTACTCCCGGGGCCTTGTTTCGACTCAGGTCTTTCAGTACTCTGTCAAACTCTTCGTGCAGTATCATATCTCCCATTTCATCTTCATCTACCTCCTCTTCCATTTCCATAATATTGTCCTCAAGTACATCGCGCCTGTATAGACACTCTATATACTCCTTCCACCTTTCTGCTTTCCCTTCTTTGCTTAGAACTGGGTATCCATCTGAGCTCTTGATATTCATGCAAGTGGTTCTCTTTTCTCCAAAGGTCTCTTTAATTTTCCTGTAGGCAGTATCTATCTTACCCCTTGTGAGATAAGCCTCTACATTCTGACATTTGACCTCTAGCCATCCCTGCTTAGCCATTTTGCACTTCCTGTCGATATCGATTTTAGACGTTTGTATTCCTTTTTGCCTGGTTGACTTACTGCATTTTTGTATTTTCTCCTTTCATCAATTAAATTCAGTATCTCTCCTGCTAGCCAAGGATTTCTACTAGCCCTCGTCTTTTTACCTACTCGATCCTCTGCTGCCTTCACTATTTCATTCCTTAAAACCACCCATTCCTCTTCTACTGTATTTCTTTCCCCCATTCCTGTCAATTGTTCCCTTATGCTCTCCCTGAAACTCTGTACAACCTCTGGTTCTTTCAGTTTATCCAGGTCCCATCACCTTAAATTCCCACATTTTTGCAGTTTCTTCAGCTTTAATCTACAGCTCATAACC
The DNA here is from genome assembly GCF_023864345.2 of Schistocerca serialis cubense. Classification (NCBI taxonomy): domain Eukaryota; kingdom Metazoa; phylum Arthropoda; class Insecta; order Orthoptera; family Acrididae; genus Schistocerca; species Schistocerca serialis. Next base: position 477,665,869 of record NC_064642.1, on the reverse strand, counting down.
AATAGATTGTGGTCAGAGTCCACATCTGCCCTTGGAAATGTCTTACAATTTAAAATCTGGTTCCTAAATCTCTGTCTTAGCGTTATATAATTTATCTGAAACCTTTTAGTATATCCAGGGTTCTTCCATGTATACAACCTTCTTTCATGATTCTTAAACCAAGTGTTAGCTATGATTAAGTTATGCTCTGCGCAAAATTCTACCAGGCGGTTTCCTCTTTCATTTCTTAGCCCCAATCCATGTTCGCCTACTACGTTTCCTTCTCTTCCTTTTCCTTCTGTCGAATTCCAGTCACCCATGAGTATTAACTTTTCGTCTCCCTTCACTACCTGAATAATTTCTTTTATCTCATCATACATTTCATCAAGACTAAAGAAAAATCAAGACGTCCATAGGATTTGTCGAACTGAAAAAAGCGTTCGGCAATGTAAAATGGTGCAAGATGAGACAAATTCTGAGAAACGTAAGGGTAAGCAGTAAGGAGAGACGGATAATTTATGTGAAAGAGCCAAGAGGGAATAATAAGAGTGGACGACTAAGAACGAAGTGCTAGAATTAAAAAGCGTGTAAGACAGGGATTTAGCCCATCGCCCCCTCTGTTCAATCTGTACATCGAAGGAGCAATGATGGAAATAAAGGAAAGGTTCAGGAGTGGAATTTAAATTTCAAGATGAAACGATACGATTTGCTGATGACATTGATATCGTGGGTTAAAGTGAAGAAGAATTGCATGGCCTGGCAAATGGATGGGCGGTCTACTGAGTCTACTGAGTACAGAATATGGGCTGAGAGTAAATCGAGGAAAGTCGAAAGTAATAAGAAGTAGCACAAATCACAACAGCGAAAAACTTAATATCAGAAGTGACAGTCACGGATGAGGTTAAGGAATTGTATAACCTAGGCAACAAAATATCCAGTTACGGAAGGAGCAAAGAGGACTTCAAAAGCAGTGTAGCACTGGAAAATTGGGCATTCCTGGCCAAGAGAAGCCTACTAGTATCAAACATAGGCCTTGATTTGAGAAAGTAATTTCTGAGAATGTACGTCTAGAGCACAGCATCGTATGTTAGTGAGATATGGGCTGTGGGGAACCGGGACGGAAGAGAATCGAAGCATTTGATTTGTGGTGCTGCAGACGAATGTTTAAGATCAGGTGGACTGATAATTGGAGAGGCAACGAATGAGAGGAAAACACTGACAAGGAGAACGGACAAGATGGTACGACATCTTTTAAGATATCAGGGAATAACTTCTTTGGTATTAGAGGGAGTTGCAGATGAGAAAAACTGTAGAGGAGGTTGAGATACGTCCAACAAATAATTGAGGACGTAGGTTGCAAATGCTACTCTGAGATGAAAAGGTTGACAGAGGAGAGATATTCGTGGGGGCGGCCTGCATAAATCCAATCATAAGATTGATGACAAAAAAAAAAAAAAATTGAACACAGAAATTCAGCTCCAATGACATTACTCGCAATGAAGATTTTGCAGTTGCTACGGAGCCGGTAGATTCATCGTGCGGGTCTGGTACACACTGAATGTGGCAAGCAGTCTGACGGCAAGCAGCGTCACAGGAACAAGACCGTTTGAAAAAGAAATAGGATACGCGAAGCTACTCTGTATGTTCACTCAGCTTTATGGAGCGAATCTTCAAATAAGTTTATTCTAAATACATCTTTTTTCATATTTTTAATACAAAGCTGATACAACATCTTCATCAAATGACTGTTTGTTCATAGGAATTCATGAGTCTAGAAACTGTGGCTATATGCTACGTATATTTCCTTAACTGAATTCTGTTACATTTGCTTCCAGGCAAAAGGATTCATAGATGTTCAGGTTTTATTTGTTGATGCAGATAGACAATTTCTCATTTGCCTTTTTTGTGTGTTTTATGACCTCAAAGCACATCACGTGAGAAGTGGTCCAAAAATGTTTACTGGCTCAAAGAGTGTTTGTTTTTCTTTGTGTTTCCATAGGGTAAGAATAGTAGATGTTCTATACTTAGTTTTTGTAGGTCTTCATGTGATTCCTTCAGTGCTGCAATTGTAAACACTGATTTCATTCCTTTTCCCATTCACACTCATCTGATCTCGTATCCTCCACACTCAAAACAAAATTTAGAGAAAACTTTTGTCACTACCCTCATTGAAATATGTCACGTTATTGTCGATGTTAACTTGGACAGAGTTATACTTAGTGTAGCACTAACTTTGAGTTCGTGTTGCGAGTTCATGTAGTGAGGAGCAGATGTAAACGTATTTGATTTTATGCATGTGTGCGTGTGTGTGTGTGTGTGTGTGTGTGTGTGTGTGTGTGTGTGTGTGTGTGTGTGTCATCAGCGCCCGTAAAAGTCCCAATTTGTGCACAGTCAATTTTTTTTGCACAGTCCAAGAGAGCCAATGTCACGAATGGTGATGATGGTGATGGAATGATGAGGACAACACAAACATCCCGTCCCCGGGCGGAGGAAATCCCCAACCCGCCCGAGAATGGAACCCAGGACCTCGTGATTCAGAGGCAACAACGCTAGCCACTAGAGAACGCTTGAGAGCTAACCAGCTTTGGTTCCATCAGGAACCGTTGTGCACAGCCATCATAGATTGTAAAGAAGGTGGTGCACGTAACAGTCATTTCCAGTCCCATTAGTTTTGATCATGCTTGCAACTCTAGATTTCGGTTATAAATAGCCATCTTCAATGGATTATCGTTACAATTCAACAGACTCGCGTCAATTCATGTCACCATACGTTCTTACAGGTGTAGAGGAGGTCACTACCGCTATCTTCAGGAGTGTGCTGTGCAATTCACCAGGCATAGACGGACTCTCTGCTGAATTTTTTCGTATGTTTTGTGTCTCGTGTCCATATGATGGACGAAGATGTGTAATGAACTGATCATATCTGCAGTTGCGATTACGCAAGCTTTTGTCGAGGGCATTATTGATCCCGTTTATAAACTGAAACCAGGAATTACTACGGACCAGTACCGCCCTACCATCTTATTAAATAACACAAACAATCCTGCTGGAGGAACATCTGCAACTGGGCATTATAGCAGAGGTAGAAAATACCAATTCAGTTGTAAGGTTCTTTCCAATTTTCCACCGAGCGAGGTGGCGCAGTGGTTAGCACACTGGACTCGCATTCGGGAGGACGACGGTTCCATCCCGCGTCCGGCCATCCTGATTTAGGTTTTCCGTGATTTCCCTAGATGACTTCAGGCAAATGCCGGGATGGTTCCTTCGAAAGGGCACGGCCGATTTCCTTCCCCATCCTTCCCTAATCCGAGCTTGTGCTCCGTCTCTAATGACTTCGTTGTCGACGGGACGTTAAACACTAATCTCCTCCTCCTCCATTTTTCTGCAGTTAAAACACGACGCATCATGAGGTGTTGTAACTTTCTCCTGTGAACCCTAGCGCCGCAGTGGATGAGTACAGGAAGTGCTCGCTGGTGATACACCACGTGTAAGAGCCCGAAAGTACAGAAAAATAAAAACAAACCCACAACTGAGCCAGTACGTAATTATAGAATGATTACAAGATTCTTGTGTGGTTATTGGCGGCGCTCTGGAGACCCCTCTTACCACTGTCCTCTCCACCGCGCAAAGTACGCCAGGCGGCTCAGCTAACGTCCAGGCAGTCACTGGTGACTGACGTGACGTGGTTTCGCATGGCAGAGGCGCGCAGACTTCGTGCAGCAATTGCATTCATAGATTTCGATACTGCTTTTGGCAGGGTGAGCCATGTATTTCTATATTCTGTCTTAGAAATGGTGGGCTTCCCTGCCTGGTCCATCGGCATCATTCAATTGCTGCTTTGAGTGTGATTAGGGCTCGTGAAAGAGCAGCTGGGAGTGTGATGAATGTGTGCTACTCCACGATGCTGTCTATTGGTCGCGAGCTACCCCCGGCAGATTTGGCGCCCCTTCCTAAACTTTTCAGCCCATCACATTTGATAATGTTTCATCATTGTATGTAGCCACTGCAGCACCCACTCCAAAAAACAATGTTTTTATTTCTACAAACACTCTTTTGGGAATCCTAATCCAAATTAAATTATTTACACTTTCATTTGGATTTTGTGTTTTCCCATGTAAACACTTTTCCAATAAACTTGGCTGTGATAAATCTCTGAATATGGGCTTCATTACATCAATTACAGTATTTGGCACACTTTTTTATGGGCATATTCCTTTCCTGATTGGTACTTACAACATGAGTCATCACCTGTGGGGCACAGTGCATGTTGTGGGTGCTCATTTGTTGACGCAGTATGAAAAAATAATGCCCATACTGCTCTCCTCATATGCTCAATGCTTCTTGTATTTTGCCTAATTGCACACCCATAATACCACTGCAATCCTTCAATTGCTTCATCTGTCAATCTTCCTCTTCCTCCAAGGGTCTTACCATCACAAAGCTTCTGGGACCCTAATGTCTGCTATAGTTTGCGCAAGCGAGCCCCCATGCGATTCTGCACATGTCCAATGCACTACTGTTTTTGAATGTGAATTTCATTGCCATAAGGTTTGTGTTCCTCTACAGATACATATCCCTTAAAATCGCCATCTCCTAGATAGTGTATCGTACATTATACCACTCCTGTGATCTGGAAAAAATTGCTTTCACTCCCTCTACTTCCATCGCTGCACTTGTGCCATGAAAATTGTAGCGAAATGCAGGAAGATCTGCAGCGGATAGGCACTTGGTGCAGGGAGTGGCAACTGACACTTAACATAGACAAATGTAATGTATTGCGAATACATAGAAAGAAGGATCCTTTATTGTATGATTATATGATAGCGGAACAAACACTGGTAGCAGTTACTTCTGTAAAATATCTGGGAGTATGCGTGCGGAACGATTTGAAGTGGAATGATCATATAAAATTAATTGTTGGTAAGGCGGGTACCAGGTTGAGATTCATTGGGAGAGTCCTTAGAAAATGTAGTCCATCAACAAAGGAGGTGGCTTACAAAACACTCCTTCGACCTATACTTGAGTATTGCTCATCAGTGTGGGATCCGTACCAGATCGGGTTGACGGAGGAGATAGAAAAGATCCAAAGAAGAGCGGCGCGTTTCGTCACAGGGTTATTTGGTAACCGTGATAGCGTTACGGAGATGTTTAACAAACTGAAGTGGCAGACTCTGCAAGAGAGGCGCTCTGCATCGCGGTGTAGCTTGCTCGCCAGGTTTCGAGAGGGTGCGTTTCTGGATGAGGTATCGAATATATTGCTTCCCCCTACTTATACCTCCCGAGGAGATCACGAATGTAAAATTAGAGAGATTAGAGCACGCACAGAGGCTTTCAGACAGTCGTTCTTCCCGCGAACCATACGCGACTGTAATAGGAAAGGGAGGTAATGACAGTGGCACGTAAAGTGCCCTCCGCCACACACCGTTGGGTGGCATGCAGAGTACGAATGTAGATGTAGATGTAGATGTAGAAAATTTGCTTCACAACTTTCACTATGTTCGTCCTTAGTATTGCCCTTACATCTACAATGTTTTGAGAGAATTGCAACATCAACTACTTTGCAACTGTGTCCGTTGGTAGCTGTCAGAACTCCATTTAGAGATTAATGACCTCTACGTTGCCATGATCCATTTAAAGCGACAGTTAAATCTCTACAAGCCCAATTATCTGTCACAGCTTCTTCAACTGCTTTCTTCATTGTTGCTTGAGCAACATCTTCAGCAGAAGATCCCACTAATTAATTACAAAATCCAAACTTTTTTGGTGGTTTTGGCAAGTTTATAATTCCAAATAAAATTGTCCCTGGAGCATTGTCCTTGCCAATGCAACGCAAGCCATACACTAGCCTAACTTTTATATCATACACCTTTTTTCCACTATTATCAGTAGAGGAATACTGTTAGAATTAGAAAACGAAACTTCTGCAACACATTTGTTACACTTCAATAACATTTTAGGTGCCAAACCAATGTGTGAAGTTATTTTCAATTCCAGTCCTCTTTCTTCGCAAACTTGGCATAAAATGTTATGTTTCAAAATATTAGAGAGCAAGGAAATGTTAATTATTTCATTCACATCATTACTGTCACTTTCATAGTTTTCAAATTTTTCTTTGCTGTCACTAAGTTTCTTGCTGGAAGATGTTCTATCACATTCTCTTGGAATAGTCGGTGAAGCAGTCTGAGTAGCATCACCCTTTGAAACAACAAAAGATTTCTTCTTCCACTCATTGTGCCTTTTCTTAAACACTCAAATGCTGGAACGGGGCATATTGATATCCACAAACCAAATACGTAAAACAGGTACGAGCAAAATCGTGAAATATACAAAATTGAACAGCTAAACAACACAAACCAAACTTCACTATTCAACACACACGGTATAGCGTTTATGTTTACCGATATGAACAGTCACTTGTCACAGAGATAAAGCCATACAATGTTGTAAAACAAAACACTCTCTAAATCCGCAAAGATACCCTGCTTGCAGCCAGCGTGCGGCGCCGTCAGAGGTGATACACCAAGTCGCTACAACCGTTTACGCGGCGCGTCAACTTTGCAGCAGTAAAAACACACTTAGAATTCACTTAGAAGGGTGAAACTTGATTTGTATTATTCAGAAAGCTCCAAATAATTTTATAATGAAAAAACCAAAAAATGTAAATTCTGTCATTTTCATCGTTCCGGCTCCCCTAAAAGAATAGAAGTGGCACGGAAATTTCAGGAAGCTTATAGAAAGAGGAAATGCAAAACCACAGGTGTTTCTCATACCGCGTGTCATAAGACAACGAGGGAATAGAGCATTAGTTAAACGGCTTGGTTTTCCTGAAACACAAAAGAGCTGGATTGACGCTGACTATTTGCTGTATAATGGGGCTCACAGAGCACAACCAGCACAGTAGCATAACATGCAAGATAGGGGACACATTATAGGAGGTGGTGGTATTATCGACAAAATTCCGGCTGAATTACGCACTGCGGGCTACAACCACTGCGGACCTGGTACAAAGTTTCCTAAACGTTTGGCTCACGGTGATATGGTGATTAACCTGCTTGACGAGGCGTGTTTGGAATACGACACTGCATATGCAAAACATAAAGATATCCCAGGACGTCATGCCGCAGATCGAATCTTAGCCGGTAAAATTAAGGCAATACCTGTGAGAAAAGATATTGCAGCGCACTGCAGCATTTATAGTCCATAAAATAATGCACGGTAAAATTAAGTTGGGCCTGGGTGTGAATTTCAAGCAAGTTATAAACGCTGCACGTTGTGGACTGAAGAAGAATGAGACAACGATGAAGAAGACGAAGCGGTGTTTAAAAAACTGTATCCTCACAGTGATGTATTCAGACAAAAGAGCTCTGAAGCATGAATGACTGATTGATGCACCCCGTGTTCTGCCACTACACAAGACATCGAGTGGAATTATCCCTTTTCTCATTCCTGTCCTTGCAGTTCTCTTAACGATAGGTCCACTGGCTGATGGTGCTGCGGCTATTGCCAGAATATTCACGAACACACAGAACTCACAGGAGCAGCGAGGAGAGGCAAGGAGACATAACCGCAAAAATGGAAGCTCAGCCATCGTAAAAGGGCTATACCAGAAACAATACAAGAAATGACTAGAATTCTTCATAAATTAAAGAAAAAAACATTAGCCATTCTATAGGACTGACCACTAACGTATTTGCTCAAGTTTGGTGAAAAAAAAAGTATCTGTATTCCAAGATTACACCGTGTGTTTATGCGAGACACATTACCAAAGACTATGTGGAAATTCAGATTATGTGGACTTGTGAATTGAGATGTTTCTGGAGGACCTGGTGCACACTGGCTAGCGTATATTGCGCAAAACATAAGTAACATCTACTAATCCGACTCACTGGGAGATCTGCAAGCACCAGAAGAGTTACAACGATACTTCATCAACAGAAGACGTGTGTAATACATTTTTATTGCTGTCAAGACTTTAATAGTTACCAGTGTAAACGTCTACAAATCATGTTCCTCCAAATTTTTACGAAGAAGAAAATGTAAGAAGGTGCATTAAGCATCCACTCATCAGCTGAGGTTCAGATGCAACGTCGTATACTTTGACTTTAAAATAACGATCTTCTGTATTATTTCCCATCAACTGATTTGAGCAATAGAGAGTGTAGTATTGCATCGATTTGAGTGGAGACCCAGAATAGCATCCCACGACCCGCCAGGATAGCCGAGAGCGCTAAGGCGCTGCTTTCTGGACTCGGGTAAGTGCGCCGGCCCCGGATCTAATCCGCCTGGCGGATTAACGACGACGGCCGGTGTGCCGGCCAGCCTGGATGTAGTTTTTAGGTGGTTTTCCACATCCTCCTAGGTGAATACCGGGCTGATCCCCATGTCCCGCCTCAGTTACACGACTCACAGACATTTGAAACTCATTCACACTATTTCACGATTTACACTGGATGCAGACAGCTGGGGTACTCTAATTCCGTCCTAGGGAGTACGGGGTGGTGGCAGGAAGGGCATCCGGCCGCCCCTTGCAATTAACATGCCAAATATGGTTAACCATGGCCGGCCTTGAATAACCGCAGGACAAGGCGCAAGCGATAGGATAGTACAATAGCATCCCAGATATTGCACAGGCTAACAATAAACTTCATCTAGAACTTAACGGTCGAAAAGAAATTGTGAAAATAGAACCTGGTGCATATGACACTGATTATTGAAACGAAATTTTAAAGCAGTCTGGCAAAGGAATTTTGCCACGTGCTTTGATTGATATACAGTTAAATCTGAGATAAAGACAGTGAATGCAACGATTGACTTTAACAAGAAAGGTTCAGTAGGACGACTATTGGAAATAACAGAAAGACAGGTTTTGAAGAAGGCTCCTGATAAATTTTACAAATCTGATTATTCGGTAGATATACTTCCTGTCAGTACAATCCGCGGCGAGTGTAACAAAGCAACAAACTCTTATCTCAACAACAGACTGATTCACACAATTTACCGATTTTTTCCCATTAGGTGGAACTGGATACTGAGACCTTTACCAGCGCTGTATACTTCCCAGTATCATACAGACAGTGGACTACCTAGAGCTGCGTATTGTGGACCAAGTTAAGCAACTTGCCGAATTTTGTGGTAGGGAAAGCATTGTGCTATATCTAAAGCAGAACCACCAATGACCTTCAGTGTGCAGAGACTAGCAATTACTTTCAGGTGGTCGGGATTTGCAGTTGACCTGGGTGTTGTGTGCTGTCCTTAGGTTAGTTAGGTTTAAGTAGTTCTAAGTTCTAGGGGACTTATGACCACAGCAGTTGAGTCCCATAGTGCTCAGAGCCATTTTTTTGCAGTTGACCAGCCCCCAAACTCTGTGATAACAGGAGACCGGAAGCTGTAGTGGCGATCTTCAACCATCCGAGACTTGACGCATGCCAACGGTCTGGAAGCAACGATGGGGATGAGATATAAAACCGATGTGCACTACACACAGCATGACACTTCACAATAGAACCGCAAGGTTGTAATACATGTGAACTACGTGTTTCTTAAGTCAGTAGGTTTGAAACCTTGCAACGACCTTTTTCGGTATCACTAAAGCCATAGACTAGACGAGCATAAATCTTAAGCTTCAATTACATTTAACGAGAACAATGAAATTAAGATTGTCGTCTAATACCTAGGTGCTTTAAACCTCCCATCCAGGAGTTTCATACATCTAGAAGGATCATTTACGAAAAGGTATGGTACTGCCACAGTGGGATCATAGCATTCCTGTTTCATGAGATACAATATGAACTTCACGGAGTTGAGATTGACCATTCACACAATATAGAAATAGCATCAACTCTTAAACGGGTCTGAACGATTTAGAATATTCTGGATGGTCCAGAGACCTGCCAGTGTGTAGAACAGCTGAAGAGTACAGGGGATTTACTGCATGTATACTCCAGAAACTGCTTAAGAGGTAGTATGGAGTGCAACAGATAACAATTCATGCATTCAGGGAGCACAGGAGGAGAACTAGATTGCCATCAACAAAATAGTATGGAAAATGCCAAATATCATTGTATCGAATGTGAAACATTTGAATCTTTTAAAAGTTCTGAATACAGGTGTATTTCTACCGTTATCTTTCCGTATCTGGGAGCTTTATGGATATCCAGGTGTACTGCCTGCATGCAGTCGTACATGGGCTATTAAATTCAGCCAGAACAATCCCTAACCGAAGGCACTACTGGAGTTTATGGTATTAAATAACGTACCTCTGCTTCTCCCCCAGCGTTGTCATCATCTTAGGGATGAAACTTGTGCCTCACTGAAATTGTTGTAATACTTGGAAACTTGTGATAAGTTCTTATGGGACCAAACAGCGGAGGCCATAGGTTCCTAGGGTTGCACTCGACTAATCTAACTTACACTAACCTACGCTAAGGACAACACACACACCCATCCCCGAGGGAGGACTCGGACCTCCAACGGGGGTAACTTGCTGCTCTGGAGATTGTCGCAAATCGGCACGTGCAGCATGCTAATTGCCTATGTGAGGTCTGCCTCCACAACATACATGACATCAGAATCGTCTTCCACGCCATTATTTTTAAGTATTTCACCTAACCTGTTGAGAGCTCCTTTGGGCATCCATTGAAACCCACCAACCAGTAGAGATGGTTGTATGGCGGGCCAGTATAAGTTATTCACCTTCAAAAAACATGATATAACTATACTGAATGGATGCGCTGAACATATCACCCATCTGTGGGTTATTTGCCTTGGTGTGTCTATGGATACATTGGTAAAGTCATCCATGGCTCCCTCACTCAAAGAAAAGTCGCATGTCTCTATCTTTTCTTTTCTTGAGCATTGCATTCTAAGAGAACTTCAGTGCTGCGTTGTAAAAGGCAGGGTCGAGTTTGTACGTGGTCATGGATACAGCCTGGAACTTTTCGAAAACATCTGCAAGCAAGCGCATGTGTGTGCCCATGTAAAGCTTTGAGTACTCGCCCAAAGTTGGCATATCAAATTCCTGTCAGACATTCACAGCATGCTCTTACTCTGCATCCATTGTGGTTTCTCCCATAAAATTACTGGATAGTGTATCTATTTGAGTAGTCTTGTTTTCTCAAGTTTTGCCGTACTATCCAGATACTCGTATGTGAAAACTACCTTCCTAGTCGCCCATTGAACCTTTGCATCATCGAGAAATATACGTCGAGCGACGTGCATCTCGCCACGGTACATTGTAGCAACAAGTTTCTGGAGTGGTGCCTGCATAAAACATAGCATAATTCTAGGAGTCATTTGTCGATGCTGTCAGGCAGGATACTGACCTGATTACTCTTCTTAACGAAATCAGCCAACTGCTCAGCAAGAAACTGAGCATCATACCCGCTCAAATTATGAAACATGATGGATAAGTATCGTGGTAATTGACACTTTCAGTGCATTGTGCGCCGCAGAGCGTAATTTTCCTGTTAGGTGGCAATGGATCTTGTAGGGAGTTTATGCTTTTCAATCTAACGGCAACGCAGAAATAGGACAGCCTTCTTGTACAAATCAGTACACTCCTTTGACTCAGTAGTGGGAACGATGTTGCTGTAAGGCTTATCGATCTCCCATGAAAGTTTCTCGAGCTCAGTGAGCAACTAAACTGCAGGATTATTCTTAAAATATGATTTATGACGACTGAGACTGGAATCAAAGTTACATACCACCTGATACGCCTCTGCGTACGATCCGTATTTCTTCATGAAGGATGTATGTGAGACCGTGGGAACACTTTCACAGCATGTCACAGGAGCGAGGAGACAATCAGAGTCAGCATACACTACTAAGTACTTGCTTGAGGACAGAGGCACCTGTGGCAGATATACTGTTTATGCCCATGTTTACTCAATCGGGAGGAAACGGATAGGGACATATCCTTGACCCACATGTGAAGTTTTAGTTTTCATTCTCATCTGAGAATTGCAGCATGTTAACATGCAGCTTGCACTGACCTAGAAAATTGGATAAATGGAGGGGTCTGTCGACTTTGTGGGTTACTTTACCACTGTCATCTGGTTTATTCTTCTTCAGGCCAAAAACATTAACTAAAATACGCTCATTTTGCCTCTCGAATTTGGGTATGTCCCGAAGTTTAAAAGAGAGCTCAATACCGTCAAACCTGTAACCTGTATTAATACAGGTGGTATCTGTCTGGACTAACCTTGTAATTTCTTTCACAAGCCAGAATTGACCACATGAAACAGGCGTTGTCTGTTTTAATCCTGACTTTAATACACCCCTGTCTGGCTGCTATGTCCTTCTGTAGCTCGATATTGCTGGGCCCATTTGTAGGGTAATGGAGATCTGAGTACGACACAGCTGACTGGTTTACCAGGTCCTCTACCAGACATATCTGAAAGCCTGGTTAATATAGCACTCAAGGTGAAGGCGTGGAATCACTCGATGACTGAAGTGTTCCGCAACATAACACCGTTTTTCTCCCAGAGATGAACAATACTTTTTTCTCATGGCAACACCTTCCTCTTTGGGGGGATGTGATAGTTCACAGCAAAATACGGCACTGTATTCCATGGAAGGATGTAGTGGAGCACTTATGAATTTTGCAAGCTCTCTATCCATGACAGGGTAGCACGCCAGTAGGAAAATTGACACATCCTTGGCACTCATGAAACTTGTCCTCGATCGCTACATAATATAGGTATGGCATGAAGTTTCTGATCTGATGTTCTGTAATAGAACGAGAGAAGGGACTCCCAGTAACCACTACCAACAGCGCCCTATGGTGGATACAGCGCAAACTGGCTTAGTCGAGCCCTACACGTCTAGGTAAACACACACATCTTCAAGTTAGGCTACTGAAAGCAACAAAACTGAGCTACAAATAGATAATTAAAATAGCCTTTCATTGTCATAGATTTATCGTTTCCCAGCAAAAATGAATTATATACACTAACCTAACCTTACTCTCTGGTAGTGCAACTGAGACTGACCATTTCCCGCCATTTTCAGGGGTGACATCAAAGGAGGGGCGGGGTGTATGACGTCATAGGAGCGGAGGGAGGGGTGAGAGAATTAGGTTAGTGGACGTAACCCAGTTGCCTTATCGCCCTCTACTTCCAGGGGGTAGAGAAGATTGTGGCGTCATAGGGTGTTGAGGGTAACTCATCCCTCATTTTGAATGTATTATTCGTCCTTGCATTCGCTTTGTTCCACTGTCCACCTTACATCCTGTTTGTTTTTCTTCGGTACTACCGACAGGACAATACAAAATGCCCGACAGCTCGCAGTGGACGTGCATGGTTCGAAGAGCACGAGGATGAGTTTCCTGTACTCCTCTGGCGAAGAAATTCCCCGAACTTAAACTCAATCGATAATGTGTGCGACCAACTCGATTGGGGTGTTCCCGCATGGGTCCTCAACCGAGAAAACTAGCGCAGTGGCCTCGGAACTGAAGTCGGTGTGGCTCGGGATTCCTGCCGGTACTTTCCAGAACCTCACTGGCTTTCTTCTTGCACGTCTCGCAGTGGTCCAAACCGCAAAATGTTCTTATTCAAGGACTAAATGTTTGTTCACCTCAATTGCTCCTAACTTGAAGTAAGCATGTAACTCAAAATCTCCAGCTGGTTCTAAATGATCAATTCTAACTGAGCACATCCCCTCTTCTAAGCTTTGTATGGTGTAATCAACCATCCACTCACCCACAAATCGCCATAACGACACATACTAGTACACAGAACTGAAATACGGTACAATTATATCCCTTATCTTACTTATCTCACAAACTTCAACATTTTAACAATATAACTTGTAAAACAGTAATATTGTGTATTTTAATCATGTACTGTTTTTAGTGTTGTGCATTTTGTAAACTATGTAAGTGACTAGTGCTCAGTATGACAGTCTCTCGACCAATGTCACAAGCTTTAGTATTATAACTGTATAACCTGTAATACTGTAGTATTGTGTATTTTAATTATGTATTGCGTTTAATGTTGTTCGCTGCTTAAAGTGTAATTTGCAATGTTAAAATCAAGTTCGGTGCAACTGGATTGTATGATTGCTTGTAATGTTTGGTGTCCCTTGTGGACACAAGTTAGCTGTTTCCTGAAGACAGCCCAATAAGCCGAAAAGCAGACGGAAATAAAAATCAGTTTACTTGTTATTCAATATGGAATTGTTCTACCAGGAAATGACATAAGAATCCTTAAATGTATGAATTATTTTTATACCTTAGTTTACGTTGTTACGTGATATTATGAGCATGGGCGTGGAAATAAAATATCAATGCCACGATTCAGACAAGTCCCACAGCTATTCGTCACTTTCACTGATGATTACAATGTCATCAGCAAGTCTTATAATCGACATCCTTTCACCCTGAACTATCGATCTACAAATTGAATAGTATTGGTGAAACACTACGTCCCTGTCTTACACAATTTTTCCGTTCTTATTGTTCCATCTTAATTCTTGTCTTTCCTAAGCACAAAATTATCGTTAACTATGCAGAGATACGCATTTTAATATCTTAAATCATGAATATTAGATTATAAGCATGGAATACTTTTGGAACTGTTGTTCCTTTTTGGATTATAGAAGTATCATATAACCTTATATTGCTTTCCGACCTGTAGGAAAGAAGAAGAAGTAAATATCCCAGAATTCGAATCGAGAACAGCTGCCAACATGAGTGACATAAAAGTCATTATCCTCGGAGTAGTGAATCAACTTAAATCACTTAATAAAAGCAAGTCTTCTGGTCCAGACTCTACACCAACGAGGTTCCTTTCGAAGTATGCTGATGCAATAGCTCTATACTTAACAATCATATACAAACGTTCGCTCGACGAAAGACCCGTACCCAAAGACTGGAAACTAGCACAGGGCACACCAATATTCTACAGGTGTAGTAGGAGTAATCCACTAAAATACAGGCCCACATCGTTAACGTCGATATGCAGCAGGATTTTAGAACATATATTGTGTTCGAACATTATGAATTACCTCGAAGAAAACGGTCTATTGACAAACAGTCAACATGGGTTTAGAAAACATCGTTCCTGTGAAACACAACTAGCTCTTTATTCACATGACGTGATGAGTGCTATTTACAAGGGATTTCAGATCGATTCCGTATTTCTGGATTTCCGGAAGGCTTTGGACACTGTACCACACAGGCGGCTCGTAGGCAAATTGCGTGCTTATGGAATATCGTCTCAGTTATGTGACTGGATTTGTGATTTCCTGTCAGAGAGGCCACAGTTCGCAGTAATTGATAGAAAGTCATCGAGTAAAATAGAAGTGATTTCTGGCGTTCCCCAAGGTAGTGTTATAGGCCCTTTGCTGTTCCTTATCTATATAAACCTCCCCACATGAACCAAGGACCTTGCCGTTGTTGGGGAGGCTTGCGTGCCTCAACGATAAAGATAGCCGTACCGTAGGTGCAACCACAACGGAGTGGTATCTGTTTAGAGGCCAGACAAACGTGTGGTTCCTGAAGAGGGGCAGCAGCCTTTTCAGTAGTTGCAGGGGCAACAGTCTGGATGATTGACTGATCTGGCCGTGTAACACTAACCAAAATGGCCTTGCTGTTCTGGTACTGCGAACGGCTGAAAGCAAGGGGAAACTACAGCCATAATTTTTCCCGAGGGCATGCAGCTTTACTGTATGATTAAATATTTATGGCGTCCTCTCGGGTAAAATATTCCGGAGGTAAAATAGTCCCCCATTCGGATCTCTGGGCGGGGAATATTCAAGAGGACGTTGTTATTAGAAGAAATAAAACTGTCGTTCTACGGATCGGAGCGTGGAATGTCAGATCCCTTAATCGGGCAGGTAGGTTAGAAAATTTAAAAAGGGAAATGGATAGGTTAAAGTTAGATATAGTGGGAATTAGTGAAATTCGGTGGCAGGAGGAACAAGACTTTTGGTCAGGTGAATATAGGGTTATAAATACAAAATCAAATAGGGGTAATGCAGGAGTAGGTTTAATAACGAATAAAAAAATAGAAGTACGGGTAAGCTCCTACAAACAGCATAGTGAACGCATTATTGTGGCCAAGATACACGCGAAGCCCACGCCTACTACAGTAGTACAAGTTTATATGCCAACTAGCTCTGCATATGACGAAGAAATTGATGAAATGTATGATGAGATAAAAGAAATTATTCAGGTAGTGAAGGGAGACGAAAATTTAATAGTCATGGGTGACTGGAATTCAAGAGTAGGAAAAGGGAGAGGAGGGAACATAGTAGGTGAATATGGATTGGGGCTAAGAAATGAAAGAGGAAACCGCCTGGTAGAGTTTTGCGCAGAGCATAACTTAATCATAGGTAACACTTGGTTTAAGAATCATGAAAGAAGGTTGTATACATGGAAGAACCCTGGATATACTAAAAGGTATCAGATATATTATATAATGGTAAGACAGAGATTTAGGAACCAGGTTTTAAATTGTAAGACATTTCCAGGGGCAGATGTGGACTCTGACCACAATCTATTGGTTATGAACTGTAGATTAAAACTGAAGAAACTGCAAAAGGGTGGGAATTTAAGGAGCTGGGACCTGGATAAACTGAAAGAACCAGAGGTTCAGAAAGAAATACAGCAGAAGAAGAATGGGTAGCTTTGAGGGATGAAATAGTTAAAGCAGCAGAGGATCAAATAGGTAACAAGACGAGGGCTAGTAGAAACCCTTGGGTAACAGAAGAAATATTGAATTTAATTTATGAAAGGAGAAATGCAGTAGATGAAGCAGGCAAAAAGGAATACAAACGTTTCAAAAATGAGATCGACAGGAAGTGCAAAATGGCTGAGCAGGGATGGCTAGAGGTCAAATGTCAGAATGTAGAGGCTTATCTCACAAGGGGTAGGATAGATACTGCCTACAGGAAAATTAAAGAGACCTTTGGAGAAAAGAGAACCACTTGCATGAATATCAAGAGCTCAGATGGATTTCCAGTTCTAAGCGAAGAAGGAAAAGCAGAAAGGTGGAAGGAGTATATAGAGGGTCTATACAGGCGCGATGTACTTGAGGACAATATTATGGAGATAGAAGAAGATGTAGATGAAGATGAAATGGGAGATATGACAGTGCGTGAAGAGTTTGACAGAGCACTGAAAGACCTGCGTCGAAACAAGGTCCCCGGAGTAGACAAGATTCCATTAGAACTACTGACGGCCTTGGGAGAGCCAGTCCTGACAAAACTCTACCATCTGGTGAGCAAGATGTATGAGACAGGCGAAATCCTCTCAGACTTCAAGAGGAATATAATAATTCCAATCCCAAAGAAAGCAGGTATTGACAGTCGTGAAAATTACCGAACTATCAGTTTAATAAGTCACAGCTGCAAAACACTAAAGCGAATTCTTTACAGACGAATGGAAAAACTGATAGAAGCCGATCTGTGGGAAGATCAGTTTGGATTCCGTAGAAATGTTGGAACACGTGAGGCAATACTGACCGTACGACTTATCTTAGAAGAAAGATTAAGGACAGGCAAACCTACGTTTCCAGCATTTGTAGACTTGGAGAAAGCTTTTGACAATGTTGACTGGAATACTCTCTTTCAAATTCTGAAGGTGGCAGGGGTAAAATACAGGGAGCGAAAGGCTATTTACAGTTTGTACAGAAACCAGATGGCAGTTATAAGAGTCGAGGGGTATGAAAGGGAAGCAGCGGTTAGGAAGGGAGTGAGACAAGGTTGTAGCCTCTCCCCGATGTTATTCAATCTGTGTATTGAACAAGCAATAAAGGAAACAAAAGAAAAGTTCGGAGTAGGTATTAAAATCCATGGAGAAGAATCAAAAACTTTGAGGTTCGCCGATGACATCGTATTTCTATCAGAGAAAGCAAAGGACTTGGAAGAGCAGTTGAACTAGTAGTAAAGGAGTTTTGCTATTTGGGGAGCAAAATAACTGATGATGGTCGAAGTAGAGAGGATAAAAAATGTAGACTGGAAATGGTAAGGAAAGCGTTTCTGAAGAAGAGAAATTTGTAAACATCGAGTATAGATATAAATGTCTGGAAGTCGTTTCTGAAAGTATTTGTATGGAGTGTAGCCATGTATGGAAGTGAAACGTGGACGATAATTAGTTTAGATAAGAAGAGAATAGAAGCTTTCGAAATGTGGTGCTACAGAAGAATGCTGAAGATGGGTCGATCACATAACTGATGAGGAGGTGTTGAATAGAACTGGAGAGAAGCGGAGCTTGTGGCACAACTTGACTAGAAGAAGGGATCACCAATTTAGTGTTGGAGGGTAGGGTGGACGGTAAAAATCTTAGAGGGAGACCAAGAGATGAATACACTACGCAGATTCTGAAGGATGTAGGCTGCAGTACGTACTGGGAGATGAAGAAGCTTGCACAGGATAGAGTAGCATGGAGAGCTGCATCAAACTAGTCTTAGGACTGAAGACCACAACGACAACATCTATATAAACGATTTTGGAGACAATCTGAGCAGCCGTCTTTGGTTGTTTGCAGATGACGCTGTCGTTTATCGACTAATAAAGTCATCAAAAGACCAAAACAAACTGCAAAACGATTTAGGAAAGATATCTGAATGGTGCGTAAAGTGGCAGTTAACCCTAAATAACGAAAAGTGTGGGGTCATCCACATGAGTGCTAAAAGGAACTCGTTAAACTTCGGTTACACGATAAATCAGTCTAATCTAAAAACCGTAAATTCAACTAATTACCTAGGTATTACAATTACGAACAACTTAAATTGGAAGGAACACATAGAAAATGTGGGGAAGGCTAACCAAAGACTGCGTTTTATTGGCAGGTCACTTAGAAAATGTAACAGACCTACTAAGGAGACTGCCTACACTACGCTTTTCCATCCACTTTTAGAATACTGCTGCGCGGTGTGGGATCCTTACCAGACAGGACTCACGGAGTACATCGAAAAGTTCAGAGAAAGGCAGCACGTTTTGTATTATCCCGACATATGGGAGAGAGTGTCACTGAATTAATACTGGGTTTGGGCTGGACAATATTAAAAGAAAGGCGTTTTTCGTTGCGACGGAATTTTCTCACGAAATTCCAATCACCAACTTTCTCCTCCGAATGCGAAAATATTTTGTTGACACCGACCTACGTAGGGAGGAACGTTCACCACGATAAGATAAGGAAACTCAGAGCTCGTACGAAAGGTATAAGTGTTCGTTCTTTGCACGCGCTATACGAGACTGGAATAATATAGAATTGTGAAGGTGGTTCGATGAACCCTCAGCCAGGCAATTGAATGTGATTTGCGGAGTATCCATGCTGATGTAGATGTAGATGTAGAAAGGAATGGATGGGTTCAAACAGGTACACTAAATACAGGCTCCATTCCTGGCACAAATCAGAAGAATGAGTCAGTGTTCAATAATTGGGAACAAATACTTTATAATGGCGGTAACGACAGTACTCGAACCGGGCAGTGTGCCACTCGCATAATGCGTCGCTATGCGACCAATGCGTTTGGGCTGCGATCTGTCTCATAGCAGACACAAAATGCTTTCTGTACATTATAAACTCAGCATTTCTTATATCTCGTATATGTTTTCTGGTACTGGTAAACGTTTCTGGAACGGATAACTGCTTTAGCCATTATTTCTGGAAATTCCTTTAGCGTTATTTCTTCTTTGATATACACCCCAAGGGTGTCTGTTTGAGAGTGACATGTTTATCTACTATATATACGATACCGACATTTCCTCGAGGGTCATCAATTTCGAAGGTAAATAAGCACTAAAGTAAACACCAGAGAAGTTGCGTCCATTTGACGAACAATATTGACGCTTAATATTTACGACACATCTGGTATACATGTTTTGAGTATTTATTTTATATCAAATCACAGATTCACATTATACGACGTGCCATATGTCGTGAATGTACGAAAATATTCTGTAGGTGAATTTAATATAATAGAGGTCAATTTCATTGTGCACGTCTATATTGTGGAAGAAGTGTTCAAGCAAATACTGTGCAGAAATATTGGAGGATTTTATAGTCATTACAGTTTTATCACAGACTGGTTACGTGTAATGTAATAACAAATGTTTTTTTCCCACGCCCTTACGTGTCTCTCTCATTTACTGCTTTCATTGTAAAGCCTGCGTCTTAAGAATGTGGAACGATTACCTTCACTCTTGCATCCAGAGAAGCAACACAGCGAAGTTAGCTTTATTATATATTAAATAGTTTTTCATAAATTAGTTTTGTTTAAAAACTACAAATAGGGTTCATTAAACAGTCATGAGAATGCTCAATGAAAAATAAATATACTGTCACTATTCTGCTAGATGACACCACAAATCACAATGGGCAGGAAACTTTAGTATCAATATCTAACACAAACGGATGTCGGGATATAACATGTACTGCACATGTTGCCGAACAGCGGTTTGTCACATTATTACCACAGGTTGCTCTAACCTATTGATCGACGGGGTGCGAACGCTACATCGACGTCCCCAGCCGAAGGCAAAGTTTTGAAGTGGTTTCGAAGGCGGTGCTGCCCTCTCGTCTTCTGTGACGTCATTTGGACTTTTGGTAGATCGAGCCTGCAGTAGGCTGCGTTATTCGCTATCCAGCAAATCCATAAAGTCGATGAACATCCGCGAGCCCTTGGCTGTGGTGTACATAAGGGAAAACCTCGATCTTCCTGGCCGTCAGTAGTTTTAATTAGTGAAGACGACGTCGTCGACAGCTATTCAAGCTCGAAAAGTATACCTGATACGGTCTAGAAAACGGGGAATATTTCGAAGTTGCTGCTACATCTACATCTACATCTACATGGATACTCTGCAAATCACATTCAAGTGCCTGGATGAGGGTTCATCAAACCACCTTCACAATTCTCTATTATTCCAATCTCGTATAGCGCGCGGTAAGAATGAACGCCTATATCTTTCCGTACGAGCTCTGATTTCCCTTATTTTATCGTGGTGATCGTTCCTCCCTATGTAGGTCGGTGTCAACAAAATATTTTCGCATTCAGAGTAGAAAGTTGGCGACTGGAATTTCGTGAGAAGATTCCGTCGCAACGAAAAAATAGTTTTTGTTGTGGTGGTCTTCAGTGGGAAGGCTGATTTGGTGCAGTACTCCATGTTACTCTAATGTGCGAGCTCCTTCATCTTTGTATAACTATTGCAACCTACGTTCTTCTGAATCTGCTTACTATATTCATCTCTTTGCCTCCCTCCACTATTTTTACCGTCTACACTTCCCTCCAGTACTAATTTGGTAATCTATTGCTGCCTCAGAACGTGTCCTGCTAACCAAGCCCTTCTTCTAGTCAAATTGTGCCTCAAGTTCCTCCTCTCCCCAATCCTATTCAGTACCTCCTCATTAGTTACGTCATCTACCCATAAAATCGTCAGCATTCTTCTGCAGCGCCACATTTCAAAAGCTTCTATTCTCTTCTTGTCTAAACTGTTTATCGTCCATGTTTCACTTCCATACGCGGCCACAATCTATACAAATACCTTCAGAAAAGACTTCCTAACACTTAAATCTATATTCGATGTTAACAAGTTCCTCTTCTTCAGAAATGCTTTTCTTAACATTGCCAGTCTACATTTTATACTCTATCTACTTCGGCCTGCGTCATTTGTCTTGCTGCCCAAATAGGAGAACTCACCTACAAATTTAAGTGTCTCGTTTCCTAATATAATTACCTTAGCATCCCCTGACTTAATTCAACGATATTCCATTATCCTTGAATTGCTTGTGTTGGTGTTCATCTTATATTTCCTTTTCAGCGCACTGTCCATTCCGTTCAACTGCCCTTCCAAGTCCTTTGCTGTCTCTGACAAAATTACAATGTCATCGACAAACCTTAAAGTTTTTATTTCTTCTCCCTGAACTCCAATTCCTACTCCAAACTTTTCTTTGGTTTCCTTTAGTGCTTGTTCAGTGCACAGATTGAACAACATTCGGGACAGACTACAACCATCTCTCACTCTCTTTGCAACTACTGCTTCGCTTTCATATACCTCAACTCTTACAACTGCCGTCTGTTTTTTTATAAAAGTTGCAAATAGTGTTTCACTCCGTGTATTTCACCGCTGCCACTTTTAGAATTTGAAAGAGAGTATTCCAGTCAACAGTGTCAAAAGTTTTCTCTAAGTCTACAATTGATATATATATATATATATATATATATATATATATATATATATATATATATATATATATATATATATAGGTTTTTCTTTCCTTAACCTATTTTCTTAACAAGCCGTAGAGTCAGTATTGCATCGTATATCCCTGTATTTCTGCGGAATACAAACTGATGTTTCCCGAGGTCGGCTTCCACCTGTTTTTTCGTTCTTCTGTAAATAATTCGGTTTGTGAAAACAAGATATAGTCAAACCACCAGACCCATAGGTCTGACTTTTATTTTTTCTAACCAAGCTACAATATCCTGTATTTCCTATAATAACAATGTATCCATTTTATGTTATGAAATTTTGATTAATATTTAGATTATTATGATGAATGTTAATCCATAAAGTTTTCATCTATAAACAAGGGGTAATAGTGTCTCTCTGACTCTATTGTTTTGTAATTAATGTGGAAATAGGATGAGAACATAAAGAACGTATACTAAATACTACAAACATAGAATTATGACCTATACCAACACTTGAGGATCCTTGATATCACGATTTTCATGAAGCACTTTCCCTGACTTATGATTCAGATAAAAGTAACTGTTCACTTCACGATGAAATCTAGCAGTTTTGTTACGTCTGCTTGTTTTAATATTGATACAGTAATTTTGTTGAGTCTTTGTCTTTCAAGGTAGATATTCGCAGTCCACTTACATACTTCGGCACTGGATTTTGCAAGGCGTCAACAGCCTGTGGGGAAATAGTAAAAGCTGATCTTCCTCGATGTAACTTGAAGAAAATAGTGGCCACCGACGATTACAATGAAATATATGTTAGTTTAAACTACAGTTCGTGGCAACCTGTTGAGAATTTTATCATTGTAAAGGTTTTGAAATTTTCTGTGTCGCCACGAACGTCAGCTTTTTCGGTTAGTGAGATCAGTAATATTCTTAGAGATCATGAAGTACTCAGCGCGTATATTACAGACTGGAATGCTGGATCCACGGAAAGTGGGGTTACAGTGGGGCTTTCCTTCAAGAACTTCCAGCTTTTATGAAGAAATCTGCGTCATTGTCGCCAGCGAGCTTTCCGACAGCAATGAAAATTTGCGCTTTGGGCCCGTATGGAATTTAATATCAGAGAAATAGAAGTGGATGAGACAGCTATTCACAAAACTTAATATTAGCGTTGTAGAGGTGCAGCACTGACAATACTCGTTCACCGTAAGATGAATGGATGTCAGGAGCATGCATACATGCTACAGTCCCGACGACGGCGTCGACGTGATTTACGGCCTTATGGTTATCCGCGGTATCTAATTTGCCAAAAATTGATCTTGCTCTTCGTTATTCTTGCGTTTCAGCAATCAGATTAGTTAAGCAACATATATTGTGATCCACAGTATTTGCTTACACGTCATACTCGGCGACACTTACGCACATACTGATTAGCCAAAACGTAATGGCCTCTACTCGCAAGACTCAATGCTTCCTGGTTCCGATACAGGCTCGCGTCGCAGTAAGGAAGCATAAAAGCGGAGCAGAGACGAATTGGGTGTGATTCAAACGACGGTACGGGCCGCAGTCTTGGGTATGCACTGATACAATGGTACATTCTTACGACCCAGCGCCTGGGAAAGACTGTCTCGGAAAGGCAGTCGTCTCTTCGCGTACTGCTGACTTCGCATCTGTGGAAACTGAAAGACTATGGAACATCGAGTACGCCACAAAGTGTTCAACGTCCTTTCACGGAATGTGCGGATCGGTGGCTTCCCCGTTAGGGTAGACGGGGTTCCGTGGCGGATGGGACGACGGAGTACAGTGGTGGTACAGGCGTAGTTGTTCCGGAGCACACAGTACAGCATACGTTGCCGAACACGGGGCTCAGCAGCACACGACCGCTACGTGTTCTCATGTTAGCTGAGTTCACAGGACCAAGAATTAGTCACCCCAGTGCGCAAGCACCGATGTACCGTTAAGCCTTTACAGATGGCGCAGCGATCGAATAACATGCACAGCTGCGGGCACACTGCCTCTCTCTCTCTCTCTCTCTCTCTCTCTCTCTCTCTCTCCCCTCCTTATCTCTGTCTCCCTCTACAGTTTTTACCGTCTACAGCTCCCCCTAGAATCATGGAGGTTACTCCTTGATGTCTTAAGGGATGATCTGTCATCCTGTACCTTCTTCTCATCAGTGTTTTCCAAATATTCCTTTCCTCGCCGATTCTCCGGAGAATCTCCTTAACCATACCTCATTAGTTCACAAAATATTCAACATTCTTCTCCAGTGTCACACCTGACATGCTACGATACACTTCTATTCTGATTTTTCAACAACCCACGTTACAGTATCATACAATGCTCCGCCCCAAATGTACAGTCTTGGACAAAATGAGCGAGACCCTCGCCTTTTCGTTATGCTGATCTGCACTGCTTTAAAGACTGCTACACAGTATAACAGGCAAGGCGACGAAGTGCTACCAACATACTATGCACAGTCGTGAATCTGACGAACTATCCAAACTTTGTCAGATTGTTTACAATCATATGTAAGACTATACGAGGATTGGAACTTAAATAGTGGCAACTATTTATTCACAACTGATACAAAAGAGTTACATGTTTGCACCTATTACTGTCCTTCAAAGTAGTCACCAGCTTTGTGGAGAACCCGTTGCAGCTACTCGCTAATAACAGTATTTTGTTATTTCGATAAACATCCAGAATGATTGTCACATTAGAGATGACATAAAGGTACAAACTTTATGTTTTAGAGGCCAGAAAGCAACAGAAACTGCAGATCATTTTTCCATTTTCATTGCGAAATTGCCGGCTTATTCATGTCTGGGGTAATAATAGAGGGCTGTTTGCCTGGGTTGTCTGCTAGCGTAGTGAAAGGTGTTTGCTATTGCAAGGGAGGTCTGGTTTGTTTTCGGTTCTGATCTCTATGGAGGCAGACAATCAGTAAAGCAATTTTAAGAAATTCTCGCGTCCCCAATACGTTTTGTTGCTACATTTATTCTGTAGTGTCGCCCTGTAGATGTCAATATGAAACATTTGTAGAATTTCATACTTGTTACTGCCTTCTTTTTTCCGCTTCTGTCAATAATTGAATTGACTTACGTGTGGCACTGAATGATTTTTAACTGAATTTCGTTATGAATCTTCACGCATTGCTAAATTTGCACACTTTCATGGTAGGTTAGCAATGGTAATCCACTATGACTGGTCTGAAAGTTGACACAAACCTTTTCGCGGCCGAGTGCGCATAATATTTTGCTAATTCATAACGATCTGGGGTACTTTGTCTTACTAGAACAGTTGTGTTATCTCGGTAAGCTGAAATTCATTTTTGTTAGTACAGTTCATACTAATTAGCGTTTCGTCTTTCGTTTATATCTTATATTTACGTGTTGTGTTTAACACACTAATCAGCATTAATATAGTCTTACACATGACTGAAAACAGTCTGACAAAGTTCGGTAGGTTGTCAATTTCACGCCTGTGCATAGTATGTTGGTAGCACTTCGTCGCCTTGCCTGTTATGCTGTGTACGAGACTTTAAAGCTGTGCGGGTCAGCATAACGAAAAGGCGAGGGGTCTCGCTCGTTTTGTCCACGACTGTATATTCTCGGAAATTTCTTCCTCAGTTTGAGGCCTATGATTGATACTAGTAAATATTTCTAGGACAAGAATGCCCGTTTCTCCCGTCCTAGTCTCCTTTTTATGTCCTCCTTGCTGCGTCCGTCATCTGATATTTTGCTGCCTAGGTAGAATAATCCCTGAACTTCATCTACTTCGTGATCATCAATCTTGATGTTAAGTTTCTCTCTGTTCTCATTTCTGCTACTTCTCATTACTTTATTTCTCCTTCGACTTACTTTCAATCAGTATTCTCTGTTCATTGAACTGTTCATTCCTTTCAACACATGCTTTAATCCTTCTTTACATTTAATAAGGATAGCAACGTCATCAGCGAATCTTATCATTAATATGCTTCCACCTTCAATTTCCATTCCACTGTTTCCGTCATTGCATCTCCCATGTATAGATTGAACGGTAGGGGCGAGAGACTACATCTATATCCGACACCCTCTTTAAACCGATCAGTTCGTTCTTCGTCATTCACTCATACTGCTGCCTCTTAGTTTTTGCACATATTGTCTATTACCCTTCTTCCTCTGTACCTTACTCCTATTTTTCTCAGAATTTCGAAAACCTTACATCATTTGATACTGTTGAACGCCTTTCCAGGTCGATAAATCCTATGAACGTGTCTTGATTTTTCTTTAGTCTTGCTTCCATTGTCAACCGCATAGTCAGAACCACGTCTGTAGTGCCTTTACCTCTCCTAAAGCCAAACTGGCCGTCTCGTAACAGATTCCCCATTTTCTTTGCTATGTTCCGTGTTATACGCATTTCAGATATGTGAATGCACGAGCTTTTAAGCTGAATGTGCGATAATTCTCGGACTTGTCGACTCTTGTAATCTTCGAAATTGCTTGCAAGATGTTTCTCTGGGAGTCTAATGGAATATCGCCAGTCTCATATATTCTTTGCACCGACGTGAATAGTCATTTTGTTGCCACATCCTCCAAAGATTTCAGAAATTCTAATGGTATAATACAAACCCCTTTATTTCACTTGATCTTGAGTCCACCAAACCTGATTTAAATTCAAATTCTAATACTGGATCCCTTATCTCTTCTATATCGACTCTTTTTTCGTCGTCTATCACATCGTCAGTCAAGTCCTCACCCACATACAGGCCTTCAATGTACTCTTTCCACCTATCAATTGTTTCCTCTGCATATAACAGTTGAACTCCCATTGTACTTTTTACGTTACACACTTGCTTTTAATTTCACCGAAGGCTGTTTCGACTTTCCTGTATACTGAGTCAGTCTTTCCGACATTCATTTTGTTTTCCATACTTTCACATTTTTCATGCAGCCACCTCGCCTTAGCCACCCTGTAGTTCCTATTGATTTCATTCCTAAGTGACTTGTCTTTCTGTATTCCTGAATTTCCTTGAACATTTCTTTTTCTTGCTTCTTCCATCGATCAACTGAATTATTACTTCTGTTACCCAGGGCTTAAATGAATTACTTTCTTTGTACTAGATTTTTCTTTTCATCTTCTGTAATTGCAATTTTTATAGATATTCACACCTCTTCAAGTGAAGTGTCTACTGAACTATTAATCAGCACAGTATCTACAGCCTCAGAGAATTTCAAGCGCAGCTCTTCATTTGTATTTCCGTACCCCACTTCTTTGCGCACAGACTTTTGCACAGTAGTATCATAAACTTCAGCCTACTCTTCATCATTATCAAATTGTTATCTGAACCTATATCACCCCCTGCGTTGCTGTCGATTCTAAGACAATAACACAATCGTTAAATTGATCACAGTAAATCATTCTCTGCCCTACTTTCCTACTCATTACGAATCTTACTCCCGTTATAGTATTTTCTGCTGCCGTTGTTATTTCTCTGCACTCATTTGACCAAAAATCCATATCTTCTTTCCATTTTACTCCACGGACTCTCACTATATCTAGATTGAGCCTTAGAATGTCCCGTTTCTGATTTTCTAACTCCCCTACCATTTTCAGGCTTCTGACATTCCACGCCTTGACGCGTAGAACGCTATCGTTTCGTTGGTTATTCAATCTTTTTGTCATGGTTACTTCCCCCTTAGCAGTCCCACTCGCAGGTCCGAATGGGGGACTATTCCGGCGTCTTTCGCCAATGGATAGATCATCATAATCTTTCGGTTACAAGCCACATGTTCCGTTGATACATATTACATATCCTTGATGCAGCGGTTTCCATTGTCTTTTGTACCCTCATACATTTTGATCATTGCTGATTATTCCGCCTTTTTGGGGCAGTTTTCCACTCCAAGGGCAATAGAGCGCCCTGAAACTCTGCCTGCTCCATCGCTGTATTTGACAAGGCCGTTGGCAGAGAGAGGGTGGCTTCTTATGCCGGAAGTCTTCGGCCGCCATCGCTGATATTTTTATTTGAGACTTCATCACATTCGTGGTTCGATTACGGGACCGAGAATATTTCTATTAGTATTCAAAAAAGCTATCCGTAAGCCACGGTTTATGTGTCTCTACGTGAGCCTGCCGGCGTGGCCGAGCGGTTCTAGGCGCTACAGTGTGGAACTGCGCGACCGCTACGACCGCAGGTTCGAATCCTGCCTCGGGTATGGGTGTGTGATGTCCTTAGGTTAGTTAGGTTTAAGTAGTTCTGAGCTCTAGGGGACAGATGACCTTAGAAGTTAAGTCCCATGGTGTTCAGAGTCATTTGAACCTTTTTTTTTTCAGGTCTCTACGTGAGCATAAGGAAGTAACGATCAGCGAGAGATTTACGTTTCTAACGGAAACTGGACGCAAATATGGGTAAATGTAAGGACGTGACAGAGCGCTAAAAAGAGGAAATCGTGTTTGGCCGTGCCCACGGCTACACCCTGTATAAAATTGTTGGAGTTGTTGGTGTTTCGCGACGGACTGTTTAGTGTGTCTGGAAACTATGGTGAACTCATGAGGCCACCAAACATGACATCAGAAGTGTTACCGGAAAAAGATTCTAAACGAGAGGGACCAGAGACTAATTTCACTGCTTCTGAAACAAAATCGCTTCCAGACCAGATAAGAATTATTGCAGGCAGTAAATGAAGATCAATCTAGTGAGAGAACATTGCAAACGGGAACTGCATGCAGTTATCTTTTGGAGTCGGCCAACTGACACGAGGCCATTGCTCACAAAGATACATAATGTTGCGAGGCATCAATGCGTTATAAATCATCGGCCGTGGACAGCAGCTGACTGGTGGAACGTAATATAGTCTGACGAATCACGTTTTTGCCTGTATTCATTTGACGCACGTCGTAGGATGCATTGAAGGCGAAATGAACCACTTTATTGAATGCGTGCGAGATCGGATTCAAGCCGGAGGTGAGTCTGTGATATTTTGGGGAGGTGAACTGGTCTCCCTCCCTGAGGTGACCACTAACATGAAGGAAGCAGCATGTTTATTAAAACATTCTGAATGGTCACATGGTACTTTTCAGTTATCTTCCACGTTATGAATGTGCTATTGATGCCTCTTGTTTTCAAGACCACAACAGCGGAGTACATCGGTCTCGAAGAATATGTGACCGGTTCCCTGAAGACTGTACTTCTCGACTGACCTGCAAAACCACAACAGCGAGTTGTGGGTTCGACGAACCAACACATCGCTGTGGTCTCACGTCCAGAGGCGAGATTACTATGTATTAAATTATGCTTACAATTACTTCTCTTGCGGTAACTAATTTTTTGTCCGGTGAGCTTACGATTACAGTGGTCACGGTGTGACCAATGGTGGACCAGGAATTTGTCGAAACATGTCGCCTGGGCCGGCGAATCATGTCTCTTGTAACACTAGTTCGACGCAGGAGACGTTATTCCGGCCTGGAGATGCCCCGGACAGTGGTGAGATACAAAGATGGCTGTCGCCCGCCATGTTGCCCGACAACCAGTAGTTGTGATCTAGGCTGCCATTTCTTCTTATAGGAGAACGCCTTCGATTTTTGTCGGCGGAACCCTTACAGTACAGAGGTACCTGGACAATATTCTGCTCCTCATTTTGTTATTTTTTAGCTCGATAATGCACTCCCGTACACCGCTTGCCAAACCCTACATAGTCGATCAAGGTTGTCGGATCTCTCCCCAATTGAGAACGTTTGGAGCATTTTGGGCAGGGCTCCCCAACCCGCTCAGGATTTTGATGACATAACGCGCCAGTTGGACAGAATTTGGCACGATGCCCCTCAGGGGGACATCCAACAACTCTGTCAATCAATGCTATGGCGAGTAACTGGTTGCATAATGGCCAGAGGTCGAGCGACAAAATGGATCAAATGGCTCTGAGCACTATGGGACTTAACATCTATGGTCATCAGTCCCCTAGAACCTAGAACTACTTAAACCTAACTAACCTAAGAACATCACACAACACCCAGTCATCACGAGGCAGAGAAAATACCAGACCCCGCCGCGAATCGAACTCGGGAACCCGGGCGTGGGAGGCAAGAACGCTACCGCACGACCACGAGCTGCGGACTCGAGCGACACGTTACTAATTTGTAAAGCCCTTTCTCTTGAGCAAAATTTACTGATATTGTAATCATTTGCTTGTCTGTGCCTACATCTCACACCTACCGATTTCCGTCCCATTCGGCTAATTCGCTCGTGGAGTGAGAATATCTTTATTTTTTTCTTTTTGTCTTTTTTTCTGTCTGAGTGTGTATTCCCGCAGTCGATTTAAATACGTAACATATACACTGAGGTGGCAGAATTGAAAGATTAATGGGATACCTTGCAATATCGTGTCGGACCTCCACAAAAGCAATGACGAAGGAACATTGCATCGTATTTCTGAACAACACAGCCACTGAAACATCCCAGTTATGCGCCGACACCGGACAAGTGATTTCAATTGAAATGTCTCCTCTATACAGGAATACACATAGTGAATGTACGAGTGCAGGTTGTAGACATATAGTTGGCGACACGTCGGAGTTTGGATCCGGCCGTGAGTCGTGCTTGGATACCCTAATGGTAAGGCGATCGCTAGCGATAAGCGGAAAATCCTGGTTCGAATTCCAGTCAAGCACAAAATTTCATTGTCGTCTTCCCATTATCAGCAACTGCGAATACACTGCATGTACTTGGGCCCATGGCTTCGTCGAATCTGTGCCACACTGTAAACATACCATCAGCTCTTTCCCCATAGTGTAGGGTCCAACCGATATGGTCACGAGACACCGAGAGTCACTGAAGGCCATGTCATGCTGTTAGCAAAGGCTCTTGCTTTGGTAGTCTGCTGTCATAGCCCATTAACGCCAAAATTCGCCGCATTGTCCTAACGGATACGTTCGTCGTACGTCACCCATTTCTGACATCACTTCACGCAGTGTTGCTTGTTTGTTGGCACTAACAACTGCACGCAAACGTCGCTGCTCACGGTCGTTAGCTGACGGGCGTCAGCCACTGCGTTGTCAGTGGTGAGAGGTAACGCCTGAAATCTGGTATTCTCGGCACAATCTTGACACTGTGGATCTCGGAATACTGAATTCACTAAGGATTTTCGAAATGGAACGATTCAAGCGACTAGTTCCAACTAATATTCCGCGTTCAAAATCTGTTAATTTCCATCGTGTAGCTATAATCATGTCGGTAACCTTTCCACAGGAGTCACCTACGGACAAATGACAGCTCTGCCAATGCACTTCCCTTTTATACCTTCTGTACGGGATACTACATCCATATGCACATGTGCGAGTCGCTATATGACGACTTTTTTTTTATTTCAGTGTACTTCTTATTGAGAGTAATTCCACGTCATTTCTGGAAGCCACTATGGGAGTTTCTTGCTTAATCTAAAAGTGGAAGATTTCTCCTTTTTGTCTTTCTAACCTTCCCAGGATTTTACGGCAACAATAATAGGGCAAAATAGAATCGTGGCTGCTGCATTAACCTGAAGTTGGTAGTTAACGGAAAGCGGTCGCCCACAAATAAGGACTGTTGTTACGGAGACGAAAGTCTTCCGGTCTAATATGTTCAAAAACTAAACAACGTTCTAGGTGTTGTTCGAGACCTGAGGATTCAGCGTCTCTTGCGTAAAGTTTTACGGTACTGTTACTT
Source organism: Schistocerca serialis cubense (assembly GCF_023864345.2). Classification (NCBI taxonomy): domain Eukaryota; kingdom Metazoa; phylum Arthropoda; class Insecta; order Orthoptera; family Acrididae; genus Schistocerca; species Schistocerca serialis. Next base: position 477,634,078 of record NC_064642.1, on the reverse strand, counting down.
CAAGCAGATGGGGCTCCAGATTTGTGCAACTAAGAGAGAATACTTTAAAATCGAAAATGTTGAGAGGAGTTTAATACAAAAACGATACTTACCGCACGTGGCTCATTGCGGCTAGACCGACATACAAACTGGAAGGTAAGGGACTTGGCATCTAATGATGAATCACCATTCTAATAATGCTAGTGAAGTGCTTCGAAAGAAATTTGTACATCATAAAATTGAATGGTTTTGTAGAACTAGGAACTGATATAACAAGAGTGTTAAATAAAATCTCGCGATTATGAATTTGATGTCAAGATACATAATTAAGTTGCAAAATTACTTCAGCAACAGCAGTAAGAAGGATATCACAAAATAATGTGGTGATCAACAAATCATTAACATTCCATTTATGTCGTCATGTGCTCCAAATGCTCATACTTGCTGTCGAACGTGCATGGAATTTGGACAGACTAAAGATATTCCATCAACGTCATTGCACATGCTGCAAAACGCGATATTTTAAATCCCCTTGGGTAATCTAAACTTATGCCCAGACCACATTTTTTAGTTCAGCCAACAGAAAAAAGCGCTGGGCCATCTGATAACACTATTATATTCTATACAGCGACCAGGAAAGGACTGAGTGAGCGCTTCCCCAGCCACAAGTGGTCACCCATTTTGCTGGAGCACATACTCTCCTCTAGGAGAGGCGACAGTGTTTCCGTAAAAATCTGTGCATATCCTTTACCCATTGAACTTCCTTCTATGCTGTTTAGAGCCAAACACCTTGTCTACTGTACTGTCGCGTTACATGTTAACACTCCACTGCCTCTGATGCTCTACTTGCATTAGCAAGTGCAGATTCTCAGCGGCTCACTATTTTAGCTTTGAACTTTCCCTGATTTGTGGAAGATAAATACTTGAAGAAAGACCCATTTGTCCTCATATCAGAAACGAGCAACATAATCACATGCATTTTGTGCAGTCTCGCTGGTTAATCAGCTGGTGAAGTCACATATGGTGCGGATGGTAAAATGCAAACAACGCCGAGCTGACTTATTGCGGAGGCAGGGGAATTTTTTCTGCAGGTAACACGTGGATTACGAGCAACGTACCAGAACATCTTCTTCGTTCGCTGCACTCTTCGCAGGCCTGCTTCTTACCCTGGTGTAACACTGAAGTGCCCTTCGAATAACAAATATTCGTGCATTTGCTGAATTATCATTCCTGTGATTTCCCCGGAGGAAGGTTGGTTGGCAGTAATGAAGTTACAGAAGGGGAATGCACGAGGGACTGATAGAATACTGGCAGAAGTGTTACATCAACTAGTGGACCACATTGTACCATCACGACAGTGTTAGTATGTATCCATTGTATAGGGGTAGGGTCTTTGATTAGTAATCAGAACGTCCTCGGCGCCGGCTTCAGCAGCGCTTGTGCTTAAATTCTGAATAAAATAAATTAACAACGGCCGCCAAAAACTTTCAGCATAAGAAGTCGTTCTCTTTCTGCCAACGGCCTTGTCAAAGAGAGCGGAGTAGCGGACAGATTTTCAGGGCATTCTCTTGACCTTGTGTTGGAAAACTGCCCCTAAAGACTGAAGAATCAGAAATAATCGACAGCATGAGGACGCAGAAGACAATGGAGGCGTTTGCATCGAAGACACATATCGTGTATCCACAAGACATGCGGCCTGTAATTGAAAAAGTGTGATGACGATCTGTCCATTAGCACAAGATTCCAGAATAGTCCCCCATTCGGATCTCAGGAAGGGAGCTGCTAATGTGAGGTGGCCATGAGAAAAATATTGAATAATCAGCGAAAGGATAACGTCTTACGTATCGGTGCGTGGAATGTCAGATGTCCGAACGTGGAAGGGAAGCTAGAAAATCTGGAATGGGAAATGCATGGACTCACCTGTATACAGTGGGTCTCAGTAAAGTAAAATGGAAAGAAGTGACCGATATTTGTTTCGGATGATTATAGGGCAATATGAGCATCAGCAGAAAACGATATAATGGGAGCAGGAATCTTTATGAGCAGGATGGTAGGGCAGAGAGTTCGTTACTGTCCACACGGTTACCCTCACCACGAGGAGGACGAGGACATTAGTGTTTAACGTCCCTTCGACAACGACGCCATTAGAGACGCAGCGCAAACTCGGATTATGGAAGAATGGGGAAGGACATAGGCCGTGTACTTTCAAAGGAACGATGCCGGGATTTGCGCAAAGCAATTTAGAGAAACCACGGAAATCCTAAATCAGGATGGCCGGACCCGGATTTGAACCGTCGTTCTCCCCAATTCGAGTCCAGTCCACTAACCACTGTGGTACCTCGCTCGGTTTCTCATCAGAACCGAAAGCAAACCAAAATCTACAAAATACTTAAAGTACAAACTTCGATGTCGAAGTCAGAGGATGAAGAGGTAGAGAAAGTACATGAGAATAGTGGAGGGGTAATCCAGTACGTAAAGGAAGGTGAACATCTAGTAGTCATGGGTAACTGGAAGGCGTAGTCGGAGAAGGAGTAGAAGAAAGGGCTATGGGAGAATATTGGCTTAGATGCAAGAATGAGAGAGGTAAAAGATTAACTGAGTTCTGCAATAAATTTCAAACGGTAATAGCGAATAATCTGTTCAAGCATCAGAGAAGTAGGACGTATACTTGAAAAGGTATGGAGGTAAGGAGATTTTAGTTAGACCGTCGCCTGGCAGAGTTTCCTAAATCAGACACTGAAATGTAAAGCGTATAAAGGGACGGATATAGACTCAGACTTCGATCTGGTAATGATGAAGAGTAGGATCAAGTTCATCAAACTAGTCAGGAAGAATAAATGCGCAAAGAAGTGAGCTACAGAAGTACTAAGGAATGAAGAGATGCAATTTAAACTGTTTGAAGCTATAAATACTGCGATAAGCAATATATCAGTAAGCAGTTCAGTTAAAGAGGAATCGACCGCTCTGTAAAGGTCACTCATAGAAGTTGGAGACAAAAAGGTAGGTACAAGGAAGGTGGATGGTAGGAGAAATACTTCAGTTAATCGACGAAAGAAGGAAGTACAGAAATGTTCAGGGAAATTACTCAGGAATACAGATATACAAATTACTTAGGAATGAAATAAATCGGAAGTACAAGGAAGCTAAGGCCTAAATGCTATATGAAAAATGTGAAGAAATCAAAAAAGAAGTGATTGTCGGAAGGACTTACCCGCCGTATAGGAAAGTCAAAACATCCTTCGGTGAAATTAAATGTTAGGGCGGGAACATTAAGAGAGTAATGCAGAGCAGTGAGCGGCAAGGTAGAAAGAGTACATTGAGGGCCTTTGTGAGGGAAAAGGACTTATCTGAGGACGTGATGGAAAAATGAATAGGGATCGATAGGAAACAGATAAGCGATCCAGCATCAGAATCAGATTTTAGAAAAGCTTTGGAAGAATTAAAATCAAATCGGACAGAAGAGATAGATAACATTCCACCGGAATTTCTAAGATCTTTGGGATAAGTGACTACAAACTAATTATTCACGTTGGAGTACAGAATGTCTGATACTGGCGATATACCATCAGACTTTCGGGAAAAAAACATCATCCAAACAATTCCCAAGATTGCAAGAGCTGAGAAGTTGCGAGAACTACCGCTCAATCAGCTAAAAAGCACATGCGTCCAAGCTGGCAACAAGAATAATATCTAAATGATTCGTTCTTAGGCTGCGCTTGATAATGGAGGGACGGTTGATGAAAAATCAAAACACGTTCATAGAGTTCGTCGACTTGGAAAAAGCGTTCGATAGTGTCAAATATTGCAAGATGTTCAAAATTCTGAGAGAAATAGGTTTAAGCTACAGGGGAAGATGGGTAATTACAGCTTGTACAGGAGCCAATAAGAAAACTAAGAACGAAACGTATGGATTAAAAAGGGCGTAAGACAGAGATGTAGTCTTTCGGCCCTACTGTTCAGTCTATACGAGTATTTCTTTATAAGAGAAGTCTACTAGTATCTAAGATAGGTCTTATTTGAGGAAAAATGTCTGAGAATGTACGTTTGGAGCACAGGATTGTATGGCAGTGAGAGATGGATAGTAAGAAAACTGAACCAGGAGAAAATCGAAGTTTTCGAGATATGGCGTTACAGAATGTTGTAAATAATATGTTTGTTAAGGTAAGGAAGGAAGAGGTTCTCCGCAGAATAGACGAACAAGGGAATATACGGGAAACACTGGAGAGAAGAAGGAACAGGATGATAGGACATCCGTTAAGGCATCACGGAATATCTCCCATGGTACTAGGGGAATTAGTATAGAGTAAAAACTATAGAGAGAGGCAGAGAGTGGAATACATCCAGCAAATAATTCAGGACGTAGGTTGCACCTGCTACTCTGCAATAAGAGGTTTGACACATTAGAGGTATTTGTGGTGGACAGCATTAAACCAGTAAAAAATAAATAAATAAATAACTCAAATATCATTTTACTAAAAAAAGGAATACGAAGACCCAACAGAACCGGAATATCACAGTCTGATTTGTTTGGTAAATGGTCCAGCAGAAGTATAGGAAATGCTTCTGTGCCACCGCCTAAGGGACTGCAGAGAGGTAGTAGGTCTCATCCCCTCGCAGTACGGTTTTAGGAACGGGAAATCCATTGAGGACGTGATAAATCACGCAATGAATATTGTGAACAGCTCAGACGGCAAGTATGTGATAGGCATAATGACTGATATAGCTGCGGCGTTTGATAATTTGTGGTGACCTGCCCTGTTCAAAATAATGAAACAAGTGGAGTGTCCCAGGTGTCTCCATAGCAGATAATCACTCAGACAGGTAGGAGCTATAGCCAGGTGTAGAAGTACGAAACCAGAGTTTCCCTATTGATGGTGCTAGCCTTAAGTGTACGGCCCGTGAGACCGTGTCTCCAGCGCCATCTGCTTGCTTTGACAGCTGACGACGAACGTCAACACACAGTAGCCCAAGTTCCATACATCAGTATCTGTTTCAAACCCGTAAACATGTCGAGTTTTGTGCCTACGAACTAAGATTTGCGGACGGCATTGGTTTTCTGTTCTCATTTTAAGAAATCTGCTGCAGAATAGCATCAAATGATTGTATAAGCTTTCGGCGAACATGCTCTTGGGAAAACACAGTGTTTCGAGTAGTTCAAAAAATTCGGAAGTGGTGATTTTGACGTGAGAAACGACGAGCGTGGGAAAGCACCAAAAAAGTTCGAAGACAATGAATAGCAGGCGTTACTGGATGAAGATGGTACTCAAACTCAACAGGAACGCGCGGAACGACTGAATTTGACGCAGAGGGCCGTTTCTCTGCCGTTGAAGGCTATGGGGAAGGCGTCGAAAGTGGGGAAATGGGTTTCGCATGAACTGAATGACACACAGCAAGCATCTCGTAAGACAACTTGTGCAATGCTACTCGCCAGATACAAAAGAAATTCGTTTCTCCATCGAATAGTGCCAGGCGATGAAAAGTGGATACTAAGCATCGTAAATCATGGGTGAGACCAGGCAAACCATCGACATTCACTGCGAGATCAAATCGCTTTGGAAAGAAGACAATGCTCTATGATTGGTGGGATCAGAAGGGTGTCATATACTATAAGCTGCTGCAACCTGGTGAAACCATTAACACTGATTGCTACCACCAGAAAATGATCGATTTAAATCGATCTTTACGTGAGAAACGACCGGAATATGGGAAAAGGCAACAGAAAGTCGTATTGCTCCATGACAACACAGGAAAACGGGTTAGGGAAACGATCGAGGCGTTGGTAAATATTAGGACATGCGGGTTATTCTCCAGACTTGGCTCCGTCCGATTATCATCTGTTTGCATCACTGGGACACGCTCTCGCTGAAAAATGCCTCAATTCGTATGAAAATAGCTCGCTGATTCGTTCGATTCAAAGGAAGAACTCTTTTTTTGGCGTTGCATTCACGGCCTGCCGTAGAGATGGGAGAAATGTATAAATAGCAATGGAAATTATTTTGAATAAAATATTGTTTATCAGTTTCAAACTACGGACCTGTAATTATTCCAATCAAATTCCAGTTTCGTACTTCTACACCTGGTATGACTGGAAAGCAAACTGAGGCGTCGCAGGTGATATTAGGCTTGCTATACCTAATCATAAGAGAGAGAGGTGTACAATATTGCCTTAAAAAGTGAGAATATGATAACGAAAAGATGTACTTTGCACAGGAGCAGTATAGAATAAGGAATTAGGGGCAGTCTTTTATACAGAATGGGAAGAAATCTGGAATGTGCCATAAACAGGGAAGAGAACATCTCAGGTCCTTCTTATTATAAAAGAAAGAACAAGGATGACGTACTTCCTTCGGCCAAGAGGGATTTAAATTACTTTCTGGATAGAGACCAGACACTTGTGAATATGGAGCAGTCGGCACCTCGGATCACATCGTCTAGGAACGTGCCATTACACAAGATGTTACAGACCAGGTACAGACCAGGACAGGGACGCATTTGTTAATGTTACAAAATATCAGCTAATGAACTGCACACCTACATGGCTGAGACGCAACGAAGGCCATACATCAAGACAACGAGACGCGCCACGACATAACATTCATCTACAACAACCTTCTGGAAGCAGTGAGGAGACGCGCCTCGGGAAATACCAGGAAGGAATTCCTGACACCCTGACAGTCATCTTCTAGTCTCCTTAGGTGACACAGTAGTGTAGCTCCCGTGGATAGTTGCACCTCAAAAAACGTTCAAATTTGTGTGACTTTCTAAAGGATCATACTGCTGAGGCCATCGGTCCCTAGACTTACACACTCCTAAACCAACTTATGCTAATAACAACACACACACCCATGCCTGAGGGAAGACTCATACCTCCGGCGGAAGCAGCCGCGCAGTCCGAAAAATGGCACTTCTAACCGAGCGGAGTTGTACCTCAGAAGCTGGGGCTGACCATCCAGACAAGTACAGTAGCGTAGTGTAGTGCTGTGTAGTGTTCCATTGTAGTGCATTTCAGTATTGTAAATTACAAACTTTTCTGATCTACCATTGCTGCAAAGTGTAACAACCAGTAGCGTGTGCCTTCTGATTCCAGATAAGCAGCTATCTGCGTACCAGATGACAAAATGGTAGTATGTACACCTTTTTGAGTTATTATTATTATTTTTCTTTTTTGTAGCTATTCTTTGCAGATTTTCTCCCATTAAACAGTAAAATGCCTACAACATTGCCACAATGGTAGCATCGGCTCCCGTTAGGCCTTCATGCCTTGTTCGGACGGAGTTTAGTTTAGTTTTTTAAACAGTAAAATGCTTAGTTATTTCTTTCACGTTTGAAATTACTTTAAAATATTATATGCTATATTCATGCCGATTCGTGTGCAACATTCGGCCAGTTCTTTTACGTTCAAAGAAAATAGCAAATAGGTTGTAACTTCCCCACAAAATAAATAATGAGAATAATATTCACATTTAGTGTAACCTCCCCACAATAAAATAATATTCACATTTAGTGTAACCTCCCAACAGAAAAATTCCGAAACCTCCCAACAGTAAAAAATATAATTATAACATTGACATTTAGCGTAACCTCCCAATAAATAAATTCCGTAACCTACCAATAATAAAATGTGACTAACCTCTCAATAAAATTGTCGCTCACTTACAACCTTTTAATAACGACTGTGAATTTTGGACGTCAGCAGCGCTGCGTCATGGCCCTGAAAGATCATACTGAATAAATTGAAAAATCTTACCTCAATTAGGTCGCCGGATAACGCGTATATATCTGCTCCTATAAGAAGTTTTTCTGGCGCAGCTCTGTGCAATGCTGCCTGATAGATTTTTCATGTATAAAAAGAAACAACTGATTTTTCCTTTCAATAATCGGGATGACCAAGGATTGGAGAAATTAGTAAATTCTTTAAATTGAAATGAATGATTGTCAAAAGTTACTTTTTATGAGAAAGATTATTATTAAGAAACTTTTTTTAAACATTTACATCAGACTTGATATAACAATACTACATATGCGCGAGGCTGCATTTACCTTATAGTATAACGATCAGGCTCCGCCATTGCTCCTCCACGACCGGCCCAGCCAACACGATACACCAGACTGCTCGCTAGTTACTACTTACTGCTCCTAACACACAGTTCCTACCGCAGTCAACACTGCTCTTTGGTCTGAGATTCTCTTATAGCTTACATATCGCACGCAGCGCGAGCAATCCATCGAAATTACATCTGCTCGAGTGCGCTAGCAACAAATTCTTTAATAATGGACCTCTTACATAACCATCCACCGGGGGGGGGGGGGGGGGCAAAAATTTGGCAGCGATGGTGAGTCAATTGGTCTTGCCATGAGCAACAAATTTGTCTATAATCTATTTAATTAACTAAGTCTACAGTCACCGAGTATATACATTATTGATAAGCGCAGAACATACTAAGAAATGAAATAGAGTGCACACGCACTGATTTCAGAACATATTAAGAAATGACACAATGTACACGCAATGACTACAAAATATATTAACAAATAACATAAAGTGCACATGCACTGTATAAGTCTTTAGCATTTTTTACAAATACTGAAAACATTAACAATTGAAAAAGTGCACACACACTGTAAAAGTCTTTAGCATTTTTACAAGAACACGATAGATAAAGAAAGAAAGTGCACACGCACAGTAAAATTTTCTAGCATATTTAGGACAACTGATCATATTAACAAATGAAATGAAGTGCACACACACTGTATAAGTCCTTAGCATCTTTTACAAGAACTGAATACATTAACAAATGAAATAAAGTGCACACACACTGCAAAAGTCTTCAGCATTTTACAAGAACTGGATACATTAAGAAAAGAAATAAAGTGCACACGCACTGTAGAAGTCTTTAGCATATTTAGGACAACTGATCTTATTAACAAATGAAATGAAGTGCACACGCATTGTATATGTCTTTATCATTTTACAAGAATTTAAATGCACTGTATAAGTCTTTACCATTTTACAAGAACTAAGAAAGGAATGGAAAGGATTGCATCATGGTTGTAGCACAGTAGGTTGCACGTAGCTGCACTGAAAGTCCATATCTTTCTACAGAAGCACAACACCAAGTGAGACAATCTGAAGTTCTCTTCCCTGAAGTATTTATCAGTGTAGCCAGGACACTGAAATGTTGTATTAATATTGTATGTTATCATTTTGGTAGTGCATTAGGTACACCAAACAGTTGGACCATAATAACATCTCCATCGTTCAAGGTGGTGGACAGCTTGGTATGTCAACACCACATTCTTGTAGAATCCATACTCTTACATCAACGTAGAATTAGTGCAAAAACCAAATATAGTGCTCCATGATCATGAGGATGGACAGGACATACGGATATGCAGTAATTGCTGGTAATCAGGTCAGAAGGTGAAGGATACTAAGTCTTATGCTAGTCATAATTGAGAATTACGTTAGTGTATCAACCGATTTGAATAATTATTGGCACTCATTGGTTAGTTACTAAACATTTCTGTACTATGTATGGAGTATTACAGAACATTATTCATAAGTCATCTCGTTATAGTAATTATTACAGAACATTATTAATAAGTCATCTAATTACAGTAATTAGTGGCATCATCAGTCTTCTCATTACAGTAATCATTGGCATAACATTTATAGAGTACAACAAAATATTATTTACAGAAATTATTGGCATAGCATTTAAGCATAAGTCATCATATTACAGTAATCATTGGCATACATTTATGCATAAGTCCTCTCATTACAGTAATCATTGGCATATATTTATGCAGTGTTACAAAACATCATTCATAAGTCATCTCATTACAGTAATCATTGGCATCATAAGTCATCTCATTACAGTAATTATTGGCACTCATTGGCCAGGTACAAAGCATTTTTATGCATTATTCAGAAGTCATCATTCAAAACAAGAGTTATTGCGTGTAGCAACAAGCTGCTAGTGACTATATATGGTAAGTGACATAAGACATATTTAAAATGTAAGACATTGTATCTATTACTCAAGGTCTGTAGTCCAATAATACATAGACATAATGGAATCAATACATCAGAAAAATTTGCATTAAATTTAGGAATAGAAATATATCTTTAACTGGTAGCATTATTTAGTTATATACTGATAACAGAAGGGACTGGTGATAATTTTTTTTGTGCTAGCAGTGCATTGCATTGGGAAATATAGTCAATTGCTGGAGCATGAAAATAGTTGCTTTTGACTTATTGCTGGAAATAAGGATTAATAACGTCATTTGTTATGAGTCGGCTGTAGCAAGGTTATGAAACAAGTATATGTGATCACATTCATAAACGATAGACACAACTGGGTAAAAAAATGCAAGTATCAGAACAGGTTTTATAACTAAGTGCTTATAGCTTTTAATATCATGAAAAGCTTCTCCTGGAAAAAATTACAAATGGGTTATTGAGCTGAAAGAAAAATGTATATTATGCTGAACAGTAGTAAGCTTCGATTTTACAGGTAATGAAACGTGTACTTAATATGTATGTACCCAAAACATTCAGTCATTATACTATGTGACATAAGACATACTGTCAAAAGGAACTGCAACAAATACTTAAATAACTACATAGCATTTCTTAACTAATAGAAAATATATAAACTCCATCATTATCATCGTCTGCAAAGAAAAACTTCAGTATTCATATTACCATATTCTTCATACAACTATTCATCATCATTTATTATCATCTGCAAAAAATAGACACTTCATTATTCATATTAATATTACCATTTACTTCATACATCTATTCATTATTATTCATTACTTCATATAGTATAGAGTTTATTACTTCTAGCATATATCATCACTAAAATTAACATCTGTAGTTCTGTCTGACAGCCGGCATCAATCGCCTCGTATTCTGAAAGAAAAATAATTAGTCAAGACTGCTATCATACGATGTGTATAGTATATTCTGGTTAATGCTTGTTAATTCTGATCCATTTACTCTTCATGACAAGATATTTCATTTTCTTTCCTTCATTCTGATGGTAAATTTTCCATTTCATAGTAAACCACTGTGGTTGTTTAATTTATTTCTTTTTCACGGTATTGCTTTCTGAAAATGATGAATAGGGATTAATATCTTGCATTTAAATCACATACTCATTAAAAGAAAACTTGTTTCTAGTGATATAATTAAGCATACAGAATAGCATGACAGAAAACGTATTAGGTCAAAAACATAGACAGTTTTCAAATGCATAAAATGTACACACAGCATCATAGTGTAGTAGCAAAAAACGTAGAAAAGTCAAGATGTTGTGATATCTTAAGGCAAAATGTCAATGTCAACTGGTGTTGGTTACATCTTAAACATTTCATAGTGCATACAGACAAAAATTCTACTTTCGATAGGAAAACAATCATACATACACAAAAAATCGAATATGTGCACGGTCTGATGTCTAACGACAAGAAAAGCGACCTGCTAACCTTACCTTGCCGGGCACTTGCCAAGAAAAAATATAATCATCATCAGTAAGTGGTCATATAAATATCTGGAAATGGCATTACAGTGTGATAAATCATAAAGTATGTTCATTCAATAAAGGGTTTAATATTGGAGACATGGCGATTGCTCTTGCTTTTCCTGGTTCTCAAAGTTTCGACATGTACTACATTGGGGTGAGGAATGCTTCGTATTCTATATGGACCTGCGTATAGAAGATCAAATTTACTGCATCTACTCTTTCCTCTGTTGGATAAATAATGCGTGCGTACTAATATCTTCTGTCCAATGTGAAAGTCACGGCACGTGCAAACCTGTTTCTGCTGTCGTCTCCGGCGCTCTGCGGCACGTTTGATGTTGTTGAGCGCAATGTCAATTATTTCATGGTGACGTAGTCGACGAGATGTTGGAAAAGATACTAATTCTTTAATTTTGTTAGCTGGTTCAACATTTTTCAATATAACAGTCGGAGATAGCATAGTAGATTCATTTGGTATGGAGTTAATTACATCCTGGAATGAGCGTATGTGTGTATCCCAATCAATATGTTTTTTATGGCAGTATATTCTACATAGTTTACCAATTCCTTTCATCAGTCGTTCAGAAGGGTTCGAATAAGCGTGATACCTGGATATATAGATCGGAGAAATGTTTCTTGTTCGTAACATATGTGTCCATATTGCAGATCGAAACTGTGGTCAGTTGTCGGAAATTACTTTCAATACATGCCCTACATGTAATAAAAAATATTTTACAAATGCGTTCGAAATAGATTTAGCAGTAGCTTTGCGTAAAGGAGTGGAGGTAACAAATTTCAAGGTGAGTTCAACAGCGACAAAGATGTAGCAAAAACCTCTATTAGTTTTGGGAATTGGACCAAAAATGTCTACAGCGGCCATGCGTCTCAATTTAACGGCTACAGTGGGATGTAACGGAGGAATATGTGAAGTCGTGTCTGATTTCGCTTTCTGGCAGATTTTACATGACGCTAAAACTCGTCGAATACGTTTCTCCATGTTGGCAAAATAACAGTTCTGTCTCAGTATAAGAAAACATTTTCTGGCTCCATAATGTGCGTAACTTAAATGAGTATACCAAATTAATTTATTAACAAGCTCGTCAGGAATACATAATAATCAATTGTTGCTGTCAGGGTGAGAGCGGCGAAACAAAATGTTATTGCGTACAGTGTAAAAGTTTCTAATGGTAACATCATTCCTATCTTGCCGAAGGTGTTTAATTTCTTTCCATGCGTTGTCTTTGCTTTGCTCCTGTGCTGTCTCGTAATGACGACGAAATGAAATTTTCAAATGCTACTTGTTGAATATATTTGCTTGGCAGAATTTGGTTGCGATGTCTTGCTGATTGTTGCTGAGAGAACGGGATAGTGCGTCTGCTACAATATTTTGTGTACGAATATACGGAATAGGATAATGTTTAACTTTACATGTGACATGGTGTTTAACGTGAAATTCATATATAAAATCGGACATAGTACCAGAGATGTTGTCAAAAACTGGAGGTTGCTGTAAAAGAATATTGCGTACTTAAGTACGTTCGTCGTCTGTATCTGCACTGCTCTGTTTTACTTTCTCAGAAATCATTTGCATTACGTCGTAGTCGGCTTCGTCTGGTGTATTGTAGTTGTGTACGAACGTATCTGTAAACAATGTGGAATGGCAGTCCGTGTTACGCGATGTAGAAATGGCCTCTGTTCCATTAACTTCCTATTCATCCACAGATAAAGCGTGCTGAAATTCTACTTTTTCATCTTTTAACATTAAATAGGAATTATGAAAGTCAATAACTGCGTCATGTTGTACCAAAAAATTCCTACCTAAAATAACGTCTGTTGTCAATAAGGGAACAATCCAAAAATTTGAGTGGAACGTATGACCTGCAATATAAAACGATAAGTGTGTCTGTAATTTTACATCTACTCCTTTACTAGATACTGCTCCTTTTACTTTAGTTTTGCCTAATGGTAACGTAGGATAAATATTCTCTTTGTTACATTCGTTGAAGGTTTCTTCATTTATAACTGACATAGGTGATCCAGAATCGATTACTGCTGAAAATGTGGATGATCCAATCTTCACTTCAATGACAGGGTGGGAAATGGTTTTCGGAATAACTGGTTTTTCATGCAAAAGTGTGTGTCGGATGTCGTCAAAAGTAATAACATTTTAGTGAACAAGATTCTGTGTGTCAAAAGTATTGCTTACGTCGCTGGAAGATGCAACCTGTACTGTATCTAGTCAAATTCTTTCTGACGTGCTGTTATTTGCGGGAGGATGCTGTGGCATTTCGACTATTTGTACTGTTCTGTTATTTCTTCCTGACGTATTAGGTTCGGGATGATACCGACTGTCTGGTTCATTCATGACAATCTG